>NW_010972664.1:23153404-23226374 GCF_000737465.1 Haliaeetus leucocephalus
GGCTGTGTTGTTGGGGGGGGGGGGGGGGGGGAAGATAGGCCCCAGTTTCTTCCTGAAGTAAAATCTCCCTTGTGGTGTCAAAAAGTCCTGTAGGGTGGGAAATCTGCTAAAGGAGCATAAGTGTGGCTGTACCTGGTCAAACCAAAGGTGCTAAATCTCTCCCATACCTTTGAATGCCTTTGTTGCCCTTCTCTGAGCCTTCTCCAGCACTGCTGTATCTTTTCAAAGCTGAGGCTAATCAGTTTTATACCTGTCCCCTTTTTAGATGGCTGTGTACAGCTTTTAATCTCTTTATTACATAGGAAAATGTGTCTCAGGTCACATAAGAAAATTAGACCCAGGTCACTCTAGGAGTATGGGCATCTGTCTTTCCTCATACTCTCCTCCATTAGGCAGCAGCAGCAAGTCATCAGACCATATGAAAATCTCCTTGCTTTGAAACCAAGAGAAGGCGTAAGGGTCCCACTGAAACCCTGTGGGTGGTTTGCCCTGCTGTCTTCTGGAGTTCAATATCAAACAACTTAAGACAATGTGGCTTTTCTTTCTTTTGAGACTGTTCAACCTGACCTGTGCTGTTGGGACATTTTCCCACACGTTTAGCTGTGTTCAGTGCCATACCTGTGCTCCCAAACAGGGCTTCTCAAAATGGGTAGGACAGTTTTCTCTCCAGTTTTTCAGTTTTCATGCTCTTCATACTCTTGTGGCATGCCACATTTCTCCCTAGCTCAGCATACGTAATGGCCTGAACCTACTGTGCATACCTTGCACATGATTATTTGGAAAACTATAGGCATAACTCAGCAGTGAAAGGAAAAAGGAACAGTAACGATCTGGTCTCCATTCTTTTTGTGCTGTTTCTACTGAAAATGCATCTTCACGCTTTAAGCACTGAGTTGTAGAGTCCAAAGTGAAAACTTATGCATGATTTCACCACACCAAATGTCAGATAGGAGTACAAAAGTGAGAGCAATTTTGTTTCCTGTTTATTTTTTAAGCAATCAAGTATCCCGCATTTGATATAAATACACCTTCTGTCTTTGTATGCCTCAGCTGCTGTTGCAGCAACTTTCCATATAACATTTGCTGATGCATATCTGATGTGTGCAGTGGAGGCAGAGGCTGAGCACAGCACAAGCAATCCCTGGCCCCCATTCCCTGTCAGCACCTACAGAGGCCTATTCATAACCTGATTTCTCTGTCCTTACTTGATTTCATGTAGATTAACAGTAGTGGTGGTGGTATCGTTAGTGTTATTGTTAGCATTATTGCACAGGTGGGCTATACCCATATATTCCTTACTGTAATAAACTGCAGTGAAGATATATCTTTACTGAGCTGACAGTGTTGCCAATCTAGTGTCACTAGGTCATCATTTTTAATGCCTATTTCCTGTGTTCTGATCAGCAATATAGCCAAGGTCCCACACTGTGACACATAGCCTTCATGCTGTGAAATTGTGGTGAGACATCATCCCCATGTCATAGTGCAGGACTTCACAGAGCATAGCTCTGCAACGCTTTAGCTCACTGAGTCTGTCTGCCCATCTGAGAGAACAGAGAATTTTAATTCTACCCTTTGTGGATGTATTTGCTAACCCCACTGCAGAACTGACTGCATAACGTGATATTTAGAATTTCCTCCCTAAGACCAAATTATTTCCTTTTCCTCTTTCTCTTCCATCCACCTTCTGAACTATAATTTTTTTAATTTTCTTTGGTCTGCAAAATTCCCCTTACCCATAGTCCTAGCTTGTAAGAGTAGTAAGCAACTCATTATACCTACTGACTGCAGGAATCTAACAAACAACTGAAGGTCTCCCCTTTGCATAGCTTAGTAATAGCAGTAGTAGTAGCAGCAATAACATGTAATTAATGTACTGGAAATCTAGAGAGAACAGAGAAATTAGTATGTGCATCCAACCACTAGAGAAAGAGGAGTACTAATGTGAGCCAAGAGCCATATGTAGGATTTGTAACCATTCTTGAATAAAAGTACCTGTCGGATATGGGAGGGGAAGTGAAAGCTGTATTTAGAGCTTTCACATTACTTTCTCCTTTTCCTTCATATTCTATTGCTTTTAGTTCAGTGCCTTGCAAGTGTTGATAAATGAAGGTCATGAATTCACATGAGGCTGTGAATTACTCCTTTATGGAGACCAACAGGGATCAGGACTAATTTCCCTGCTGGATCCAGACAGTAAGAGCTGTTCAAACCAAACCAGACAAACAAACAAGCAAACAAACAGGGGATGGAGCTACAGGGAGCTTAAACCATGCCGTGAGCTTGTGTCCCTTAATTTATATACCCTTGCTTTGTAACATTGACTGAAACATTTAAGCCATCCTGAGCACCCCTTGACAGACACATTTCTACCAACTAGAAAGAAACTGGCGGGAATCAGTGAGATCTTGCGAGTTTACTATCTAGCAAACTGGGCTGCTGCAAAGATAATCTATCCCCTGCAGACATGACAACTAAACTGAGGATTTGTGGAGGAATTGTTTCTGATTTATCTTTCCCTGTTTGTGCTCCTGCCTGGGAGTAGGAAGATCAGTGGGTTGCATACTCTGACAGGTGGGAGAACAGGCATCAGAAAGGAAACCTTTAAAGAACCAAGCGTAAATAAAAATTCCTATCTACACCTTTGGGCACTGAATTATTTACATTAAACTCTCATTTAGAGTTTAAGGGCCACTTTTCATAGCATCACATCTCAGAAATGTTAAAATACAAGACTATGCCAACATACTTGTAAAGTAATACAGCAGAAAATAAGTTTTGGAGGTTGCTTATTTTCCACCAAGAAAATATCAGTGGCTATTTAAAGATTCTGGAAATCTAATGAAAAGTTTGCTTCCGTTAGCAAATCCTTTGCAGTTTCTTCATGGAAATTACTGATCAAATTTCTGCATGGTTGACAGAGCGTTCCAGTGACTAGTCATATTAGTCACAGCAGCAGCATAGCACAGGAGGTCAGCTGGATCAGCATAACCTGCTGCCAAGTTCAAAGGCTGCTCTTACCCATCACTCATGTACACACCAAGCCTAGAGGAACCTATCTGCAGCTCCTTGCTGGGGTCTTACAGTACAATGGGAGAGAATTTATCCACACAATTTCCATTCACAGGGATTGGAGGAATCATGAAATCTTGCTTCATTTAGACCAGTTTAGTGGCACTGCTTTCATCTGACCATATCCATGTTACAGTACTGATACAACACTGTATGAGACCTTGTCTGAAGTTCTATCAGGTGTTAGAGAAGACAGAGCAAGGTCTGTTTGTCTCCATCCCATCTGATCCTCTTCTCCTGATCTGCTGATGCTGCTATCAGCAGAGGTGCAACTGAAGAGAACTGCAGGTCTCCTGCCCAGGCTAGTTTGAGGTAAATTATCAAGAGCATTTCAAGGACATTTTGGAGTCTAGCTCCCAGAAAACACCCCCTACCCTCCTTTCCCCTCCAAAATAAAACCAATGCAAACTCAAGTACCTGAAGTACAGGCTTCATGCTGTAAATAAACATCAGGAGCATATGTCAGCTCTTCCCTGGCATCTCGCTCCTTAATGGTTGCAACTAGAGCAAAAAATAATCTAAATGACCAAATTACTTCTAATGATAACACACACTGCTGTGTTCTAAAGGGTGTCTATTTTCTAAAGAATTATCTTAAAAAAGCTAGCTGTCCCTTTGGTCATAAGTTATAACTAAGGCTTTTTATTGGCCTCAAACTTTTTGACTTGAAGAGATCTGAATTGAAACCATGCTGTCTGGTCTTTGAGGTACAACCTCAGAGCAGAACCTCATTTGGAAGTTGGCCAAAGATGTCTGGAGCAGGTGAAATCAAGTTGAATAAATGAAGTTTTTAAGACTGAAAGATAAACCTTAGATGTAATATCTTTAGACATTCTGATCCCAGATGAATCAGATAAAACTCCTGGAATGGAAGTAATGTAGTTGTGTTCATTTAGCTTTGAAGAAGTCAGACATAGCTAACATCAACTTTAGAAGCAATTATTTTAATCCAGCAATTAAAAACTGTTCAGGTCATACATCTCAGAGATTGAAAGATCGTGATTTCATGCAGCTTATCAGTAGAAAACTTCACCTTGATAATGGAAAAATCTCGCAAAGCATTTCAAAATGGCACTCATGTGAAACCTAAAATTTACCATTTCATATAGAATCTGTTAATGGGCAGGCTATTTCCCCAGGCTTTTCCAGTTCTGGGGCCCATCAGTTTTCCCAATGGATCTCAAGCATAACTGCTTTGACACTTACCTGTTTTCAGCTGCAGCTCAGCACAAAATTGCAAACTAACTGCTATCCTGACCCATAGTGCATTACAAGGAAGGGCAGGTTTCAGTTCATGAAAGATTCTGGCATTCCAGCTGAATTACCCTAAAACACAGCAGCTTCACAAGCACAAAACTGGTTGCTTGTGCAACTTTACAGGAGAAAACACAGTAAGTAAAACTTGAGAATAAGGTGTGTCAAAGCTACTTTCTTTCTGCTCATTTCCATGAAGAAGCTTCTCTCCTTTTTGGATGAGTAGTCACTCACACTGCATCAGCTTCTTTCACTGCCAGCCCATGCGATGCTCTAAACAGGGCCTCCCAGGTCCTGCAGCACACTTGCCACACCACTCCCCAGCTCTGGGTTAGCTCCATGCACAGCTGAGAGATGGTCAAAAGACTCAGCTTCTCCATTTTAGAGAACAGAGGAGGCTTCAATTTCACAGTTTCAATGTCACAGGCCAGCTCTGATGGCACCTTCTGAAGCTCATGTCTAAAGCAACCGTATGAGAGCACTATAATAATGAGAAAAGTTATTCCTTCAATGAAAGCACTGAAATATCTAATTAACAAGTTAGCAACTTACGCTAGGATTTGCATTTATAGCATGCCTCTGTTCTCTGGCACAAACAGGTTGACTGTGCTTTCTCTCACAATGTGAAGCATGTGATGTGAGGCCAAATTTCCCTGAGCAGAGCTCCCAGGCACCTGTGCATCCAGCAGCATGCCAGTGCTGTGTGTCAGCTTGCTCTGCCTGTTTAAAGCCATGAGGAGCTGACAGACCAAGTATCCCTGAGCCCAAGTCCCTGGCAGCATCAGGCTTAGCAGACACTGCCATCTGCATTCAGAAACATGTCAGAGGAGCCTGGAAGCAAACCTGGTAGGTGTAGCTTTGTGTCAGAGTGTTTGCTCAGGAATCATGAGATCCAGGTTTAAGGTCCTGAGCAGAAGGGACAGGCCAGAGCCAACACCCCAGGCATGCTCTCTTTCAACTTCCCCAGACTTTAGGGGACTTAGAAAAGTTCATCTCATCCTCACAACCTCTGAAGTGAGCTCCCAAACTGAACAGTTGAAAACCAGAACAAAAGCTTGTAGCATATGCACACCTCGTCTGTAACCACTGAAGACAAAAGCAAAACTTTTCAAATTTAGTAGGATGCAAGAAATAGCATAAGTTGCTTTTGCCTTTTGTATCTGGAATTCTTCACCCTGTCTCAATCCTGGTCTCCTCTCCTCTGTTTCCCTCCTTCTCACTCCATTTTATTTTTATTTTTGCTCTCCCAGGTATAATTTCCGAGGCTTCCGCTGGCTCCAGGCTATGATCTTTGCCATAGAAGAAATAAACAGTAGCCCAACTCTCCTTCCCAACATGACCCTGGGATACAGGATATTTGACACTTGCAATACAGTCTCTAAAGCCCTGGAGGCCACACTGAGTTTTGTGGCCCAGAACAAGATAGACTCCCTGAACCTGGATGAATTCTGCAACTGCTCAGAACATATCCCTTCCACCATTGCAGTCGTGGGAGCAACCGGCTCTGGCATCTCTACCGCTGTGGCCAATCTGCTGGGACTCTTTTATATACCTCAGGTACGCCTTCACCTCTTTTGTTTAGGTTACAGAAGTGGCCTGCCTCTCTACTCTGCAGAGATTAAACAACAATTGTTTAATCTTTGCCATTTCCAATAGGACCTCAAGGAGAGAAACAATACAAAGTGTGGGGGGTTTCTTATGGTAGAAATATGTCTTGCTAGCAATTTGCAATCCCCAAGCACAAAGGTTACCAAGCAGTGAATAACAACATTCAGCCAACAGCAACTTAGTCTGGGAGGACTAGAGTCCTCTAGAGTGGTTTAGTCTGTGAACACGGGTATTTTAGGTCAGTCATTGGCAGTTACCAGCCTCGACAGGTTAGTTGTGATGTTACTTCACCACGGTCACTGTCTTGTCATTCCCAACTCCCACAGAGCCCACTTAAGGCAGAGCTCAGTCAATTGCCAGCTATTGTTAGGTCTCTCAGCATCTCTGATCATTCAAGTAGGTGATCTGTAAAGTTGTTGCTTGTGCTGATCAGGTGCTGTGAAGGTTTCTTCTGGGCTGACCTGCCTTTCTTTTGCCCTAGGGCCTCCAGAACAGGGTTTGTGAAAGCATGTGGATATGCCCCCCTCCTTGTCCTGGGGGTCTTCTGTGTGGTGGTGTAGTTGTGCCAGCTCCTGTGTCGCAGCATTCTTCTTGCTGTCTGCTGACTCTACTGGGGCTGGTACCAGCATCCATGGTCCCATCCTTTTGTTTTACAAGCTTGTTGCTCTGCCAAGACCCTAAGGAAAGTATGGGGCTGGCATATTATAACTTAATGTTGTTGCTCTTGATTTTAGATTTCCACACTGATGATAACTTTGGAAAAAGCACTTGGCCTTATCCATTTATGTGTTGCCTTGTATAGCCTAACATTTTCAATTCCTCTTCTAAAATGAATACAGGTGCCAGAGCTCACAAGAGTCCTTGTAACAAGATTGTGTCACACTGCACTCTCAGTCTGTCCTGAGAGGGTATATCTTTACTTCAGCCAGGGCTCCAATTCCCATCTGCACCACAAATGAAGAAGGAAGGATTCTTGACTGCCTGGTGCACAGTAATATATCTTGTCTGTTTAATGTTATCAGCCTGACTCCCTCACAGGAGTCTGAAAAAATGGACATTTGGTCTCTGAGCAGGGCAAGAATGGTTTAAGCTAAGAGCAGTATGTGCTATCTAGGTATTGCCCGGAGTAGCATTGGAAGGTGGTGTGTAATAAACACCATGATAGCACTTTAAGGGGTATTGTTGATTTATACATCATATTACCAGGTGAACAAGGGCAGCCGAGAAGCATTGGTGAGTTGGACTGAACTTCAGAGATGTTTGCAGTTCTCAGACTTTCTCTTTGAACAAGGAATGGCATTTGTGCTACAAAGAATTAGTCTTGTCTAGAGGTTGCAGAAACGGGTAGATGTCAGGAGGTTCAGTTCTGGAACAAAACCTCCGCCAGGTGGTTGAAGTATGACAAATGAAAGCATGCTTTTAAACTGGGAGTTGTTGGGCAGCATTAGAATACACATTATCGCTACCATTTAAAGCAAGGCCATTAGAAAATCCATGCTTAATAGACCTGGCATTTCAGTGGAAGTTGGAGGTATATTTTACAATTAATGTAAGGCTCATTACTCATTCAGCTGACATAGAAACTGAAAATGTTATGACTTCTGTTCTGTTTCTCAGTATCTCACCTCAGTGTACCCTTACAGCCCATGCAGGAGCGGGGTACTTTGCCTGTACCTCCTGGCAACAGGTTGTAGGAGATAAGAGTAGCACTGGGCAGAAGCCTGTCCAGGGGAGAGTATAGCTCTGTGAAACGATTTGCTCCTGTGGCCCTTCAAACTGCACTAGCAGACCTCCTTTTCTTTCTTCTTGCAGAAACATTAAATGCCAGAGTTTAAGGAGGACAGAAGGTTTTCTGTAAATTTCCACTTTGTACAAAATGCGAGTCAGTCCTAAAGAGTTCAGATACCAATCTCAAAATGCAAAGATAAGTGACTTAGAAAAGTTCTCCAGATCTTTAAACTGTTCTCTTCTAGGTTTTTTTCTTCCTACTTGTAGAAGATCCAAATTATATCTTAAAAGCATATGGCACTTGTTCTGATTAGGAAAAAAAAATTCTTGATAGCCTTAGAAAAGGAAATAAAATCCCATTTTAACTGTAGAACATGGTGGCTCATGGAACGTGGAATGCCTACTTGCTTCTTTGCTGATTCTGGCCAGCAATCAAGAAATACTGCTAAGGTAGTACTGACCAGCATTACCATAACACTCCACAGGGTCAAGGCAACTGATATACATCACATTCTTAATTCAGCTGGCAGGGATTGTATATAACACACATATGGTGCCTGATGGAGCCTGTTTAAGGGTGGGGACAGAGGTGAGAGGCAAGGAGAGACAGACAGAGGTAGGTTCCAGATGGCAATACCAGCCTGCCGTCTCATGTCTGGTTCAGGACAGAGGAAGCCTGCATTTTGTCTGAATTACGTGCATTACCCTCGTTTATCTAAAAGATACATTCTTCTTGTTTCTGGATTTGGCAGGAAGTACAGCAGGGTGCGTGTAGGCCACCCATGGCTCACCCCTCTACCATTCCTCCAAGCTAGCATCAGTGTCTCTCTCCCTCAAATCCTTGACCTTACAGGTGGACATGAGCTTGCTGCAGCCTCTCGGGTCCGAGCAGCTGCTCCTGTATGTTTGCCTCTGTAAAACAGCCACAGCTACAGGAACATACAGACTCTCAGAGTGGATCATGTGCAACCACAGGCTAAGAGTACGTGGCTGCCAGCTCTCTCTTCATCCCATCCGAGGTTACACAGGTTGACAGTGATGCTAGATAAATGTAGGCAATTTATTCCCAGGCAGTTCACTTCATGGTGTGTTTTGCTTGTTTACTGTGCTCTCACAGGTCAGCTATGCCTCATCCAGTCGTCTCTTGAGCAACAAGAACCAGTTCAAGTCTTTCCTCCGCACAATCCCCAATGATGAGCATCAGGCTACGGCGATGGCAGACATCATCGAGTACTTTCGCTGGAACTGGGTGGGAACAATTGCAGCCGACGATGACTATGGCCGGCCAGGGATTGAAAAGTTTAGGGAGGAGGCAGAGGAGAGAGATATCTGCATTGATTTTAGCGAGCTCATCTCCCAGTACTCGGACGAAGAGGAGATCCAGCAGGTAGTGGAGGTCATCCAGAACTCCACAGCAAGGGTGATTGTTGTGTTCTCCAGTGGCCCAGACCTGGAGCCTCTCATCAAAGAGATTGTCAGGCGAAACATCACTGGTAAGATCTGGCTGGCGAGCGAGGCCTGGGCCAGCTCTTCCCTGATAGCCATGCCGGAGTTCTTCCGTGTCATCGGCAGCACCATCGGGTTTGCACTGAAGGCAGGACAGATCCCAGGCTTTCGTGAGTTCCTGCAGAAGGTGCATCCCAAGAAGTCCACCAACAATGGCTTTGCCAAGGAGTTTTGGGAGGAGACATTTAACTGCTATCTGCCAGATGGGTCCAAAAATTCTCCAGCTTCAACTTCCTTCCACAAGGGCCATGAAGACGGACTGGGAGCTGGAAATGGAACGGCTGCCTTCCGAGCTCCATGCACAGGGGATGAGAACATCACCAGTGTGGAGACACCGTACATGGACTACACACACTTGCGGATATCCTATAATGTGTATTTGGCAGTATATTCTATTGCCCATGCCTTGCAGGATATATATACCTGTACCCCTGGGAAAGGACTCTTCACTAACGGATCCTGTGCGGACATTAAGAAGGTTGAGGCATGGCAGGTAAGTCCTTCATTTGTGTGCCTGTGCAATATACTTGCAGAAAAAAGACAAGTTGTCCCGGATGCCTTTTAGGGTGCCTTTCATAATCCTGGGTCTCAGGCACAGCTTAAGGCTCATGGGACGTAGCATATCACTTGTGTGTGAGTTAGGTGCATGGTCCCACCCCACAGGGAAAGTAAGGTAAGTTGTGTTAGGTTTGCTGCAGTGAAAGGGGCTTACACTAAGTTAAGTTTTCTTGCGTTCGCTGTGGGCCAAAAGTGCACACACAGACAATTACCACAGACTGGCTGACGCAAGGTAACTTGATCATATATTGAGCCCTTACATAAACAAGAGGGCCTGGAGAGAGCACATAAACAAAGAAAACAGTTTTTAGAGTTCATTTTCTTTGGCAAGCTCTATGTCTTTTGCAATCCCACAGCAATTTTCCATACAGGCTGTATTTTTTCCCCACAGTTTTAAGCTTATATAGGATCAAACTAAAGCAGGTTGAGCAATGAAGGAAAATAACGTGTGGCTATTGGGCAAATAATAGATAGTTGCTTTGATTTGGCAGTGATATTTGTGAACTGATAAAATTATACTAATGACTTAGTCACATCTGCCCTTTCATTCAATGTGTTCTGCCCACTGGCACGTGGATGGTATTCTAGCATTTTGTCTTCTGATCCTTTATGAATACTCTATACCTTACTGTGTGTCTGATTGTGCTATCCGATGTGATATTTAGTATGTGTTTTTAACATCTACTGCGTTCTAAATAACAGAATTAGCTTGTAAGGCTATCAAATGAAGATATGTCAAATATGTAGCAAATTCTGTTTGCCCTGTTCTGGTCATCACAGAAAACTTGGGCCCAAACGTGCCCGAAATCAGAACAACATGGGTGAATATAAGGAGGATCACATCCCCATTTGCATGTGTAATTTCCTCTATTCATGACAGTCTAACCAAAATAAAGGCTATCTGTGCCACAAACTTTGCAGATGTTGGGTCAGCATTCATGGGAACTGCAGTTTGGTTCCTGTCTAGTCTCAGTCAACGAAAAAACATCAGTCAGATCAAAGTAAAAGGCTTTGTCTTGACATTTATGGGAAACCTGCATTGCTGTAGATATCTGATTTGGGTTTAGCGAAACCACTTTACTCAGAGTTGATGAGTGTGGGATTTGACCCTGGTTTAGGGGAATCCCACGATTGCTGGCTCTCTCTGGGGGTTCTGTCTTTCAAAGCTATTCTGCTTTTCAGGAGCATACTAGCAGAAGTGGGCAAGTCACAGACAGATTTAGCTTTCACTCTGTTGGTAAAAATGATCCAGAATAAGTATATTTTTAATTCATTCCCTTATGCCTTGTCAAGTTGGAAAGTAAGGCAGGATATTCATACCATAGCTAAGTAAAATAATGTGGTGTTTGTTGAGGATTCCACAGTCGGGAAGAATGTTCCCTTATTTCTGTGTTGCTTGTCTGGTGCTGAAGGAGGGCTATATCAAAATGTAAAGCATCCTGCTGATCTAGGCTTTTGGATATGCATACTTGCCTTAAAGGAGGGAATCAGCATCAAGAAAGAATATGTGGGGGATAACTGGGCAGCAATAGCAGGTGCTACAAAGGAACAGGCTACACTTGAAATGACCACCATTATGTGGTGTTAGCTGTCAAGCATATTTGATATTTGTGCATTTTTTCAATTCATTTCAAAATCAAACACATGAATAGCAAGTAAATGCCAAATTTGTGTGCACACCTACTTCATATCAGGCATTGCGGCTCATTACCCTCAGGAAGCTTTCCTCAGCCTTGGGGGTAATGAGTTCACCTCACAAACGTGCATCCTCCAGCATCTCCAGAGAGCAGTTTTGTGACAACCAGACAGAAAAATATCTTTCTACAAAAGTCAATCTCATGTGCAGCAGTACTTCTGCTGGTGGTCAGCGCCTGCTCCCTCTTCTCACAATCAGCTCAAGGGTTTCGTGAGCAACCTGAGAGAGCAAAGGACAGCGTTAGGAAGTCTCCATGCCTGACACTGGAGGCACCAGCCGCTAATAGCATCTGCAATCACTGCCCACGTGGTGTGGGGGACAGATAAGGCAAACCCAGTGAACTCGTGGCTCCATTAGCCTGAGCTATTGTCCAGAGCAGCCCTTGCCAGCGGGGTCGGTGGCTGGGGCGGATACATGGTGTGTTCCACAATTTAGTTATGTACCATTTAATTTTGTTGCCTCTCAAGGGCATTATCCCATTAACACATACGAGTTATTATTTATTCGTTGTCTGCTAATTGTTAATTTTGTATTTTGTAGTACAAACCTTTTGGAGGAACTGTTTTATATAATTCATGGAGGGTGCTTGTGTGGGTCTGTGTATAAAAATAACATTTTTACCTCAGTGATCAGTTCGTTTGAACTGGACAGCAGGAAGCCTAGCACAGAATTACTGCGAGTTGCTTAAATTGGGTGCAGTTCCCATACTAAGAATTTACTATTTACAGTTTAAAAAAGCTCTAAGTATGTTTCAGCATGGAGAGGATGGGATTTTTCTGTGTCTCCCAAGCTGAAATATCAAATACTAACAACTTTTGTCTTGACTTATTTATAGCTACTTGTTTAAGAAGCTGCTTACTCATTTTCTCCACCTAAGTCAGTGGCAGACCCTCTCCATAAATTCAGTCTTGCTTCCTTTTGTTTTACCAATGCCACTGAAGCCGGCTGTGGGCATTCCCACTGGAGATGGGACTGGTCAGCCCACGCTCGCAGGCTGCAGCAGCACATGCAGAGATGCAGGCGCAGGCAGAGCTGGTGAGCAGGCAGGGCAGCTTCCAGGCAGGAGCTGTGCCACTCACTCCACATGCAGAGCTGCCTGTGGGGTTGAGTCCTCTGCCTCAAAATGGGAAAACTGGCACTTCTGTACTCTACAGAAAATTACAGGCGTTAATAGGATGTCTGTGTTGCCCTTATTCTGAGCAATGTATATGCCTGCAGCTGTCATGTTTTAAGAATCTACCCTGCTGCAAGGCAGAAGATAACCCAGGTGCACACCTTTGCAATATGCCTGCAAAGAGCAGATAGTATTCTCTGCACATGCCATTGTTGTGTCCTGCACAATATTGATCAAGATCAGATTAATTACTTCTTTTTGCAGTGATTTGTTCAGGTAACAAAAAGGTGCAGGGCAATCCAGAACAAAATGTATAAGCAATTTCTGTCACATTTGGAGAAGGCAAAATTTTACACAAAGCACTAAGGTTTAAAGTGCATGACTGCAAATAGTACAACACAAAGAATCTTCTTAAAGGACTCTGTCACCTCTGATTATCAGACGCCCATTCTCTTCTGATGGTGGGCTGTGATATTTTTAGGAGACTGTATTGAGTAGGGCTAATTCTGTGGGTTGCTCTGGTTCATGGACTGGCCTCCCCCAAATACAGGCTCTCCCCTAAGCTATAGAATAGCAGTGGAAAGGTATGGCAAGAGGTGGGACATGGGGTCAGGGCTCCTTTACTGATGCTGCCTCTTTGTCAAAATTCCCTGCATCTTTGGCCTGTTTCTCCATAACAGTTCAAACAGTCTGCTTTTGAAGCCCTTTTTTCTTAATATTTTCCTTGATAATATTTCCCAGGTCCCTCAGGTTCCTTCATTTTCTTGGTCTCTGCTCACGTGGCTATTCCCATGGTCACTTCTAACAGCAAGTCCATCTGTTCTTTTTTCAGTTCCTCTCTGAGCAAAGATTTATAACCCTTTGGGGCATTTACAGGAGCCTCTCTGGTGTCTCTGTCTCCTTTCAAACACTGGATGGTCCTGCAAAAAATAAGGGGAAAACTAGTAGGGGATCCTAATCTGTCCTTCAGAGCAAGTATTTACTACTTCATATTCTTTCTGCATGAGAAGAGGAAAAACCTGTCTTTTCTTCATAGTTCACACTGTTCTTCTGCCCATTCATTTGGCTTCTTGATGATTGCCAACAAGCAGCTGATGGACCTCTCTTTCTGTCTCACAGTGAAAGCATTGTAATTAAATAGGGAAGATAGGCTCTCGTGGATTTGCGATGGCAAAGGTGTGCAGTCACAGAGTCATGGAGCAGAGCATCCTTAGGTGGACTCCCAGACGATTTGCAGGTTGTGGTTACACTGGAGGCTGTGAACTTTGGCAGGTTCGTGAGTGAAAAATGAGGTAGCTCTTCTAGGCACCAAGGCAAAGCATGCTGCACAGGCTGAAAAATGTGTTCCTGTAATGATTAGCAGGTTAAAGACGTGCTCATGTAAATTATTCTATGCCTAGAAATCTGATTGACCTCAGACTTAGTGAAAAGCTGCCATATGCTGTTCCACAAAATAAAAGCAAATACAGATTGGCTTCACCTAGCAACACCTAAAGACTTATATTATACCTGTGTACCTCCCAGCCAACAGTTCCTTCCTCTGTGCTGGTGATATGCATTATGAAGAGGTAAATATGGATTGGTGCCTTCTTCAACTCTACATTTAGGTTTGTCTGGCTGGCTGGCAATTGATTCTGCAAGGCTTTAAAGAAGTGAATGATGCCTTAGATGACATACGTCTCTCCAGACCTTTGAGCCTAATGGCTTATCTAATCAATTTTGTGTCTGTTGAACTATATAGGCCTGTCTGAACAATTAAAATAGTGTATGGAAAGAAGCTGCTTTGTGCATAGAGAACAAAACAGTATCAGAACAGGTATTAACTGAGGCTGGTGTGAAAATTAGTCATTTGGGAAGAATTGCAATGAAGACAGAGGAAGCTGCTGAATATCAGGCAACTGCAAAACCTCACCTAGTCAGCATTACAGATACACTGGAGATATATTTGTTATGAACAGAAAGCAAGCATTTCACCAGTGTGCCTTCATTGTGGGAGACCAAACTGAGAGGCAGACAACTTGATTCACACACAGAAGTGTGGGGGTCAATAGAGCAAACACAGCTTTTTCCCTACAAGGGCAAAAACAGATGATCACTTACTCATCAGTTTGGAGATAACAACTTGCCATCAGCTGAGAACATCACTTGTGAGCTCTTCAACTAAGCAGACAATAAATGGAGTATTATTTAGATGTCTCTGCAGCTAAAAGGAGAAAGACTTAACTGGACCTTACTAAAGCAGGGGTCAGGCCTGTAATGTCACCAGTAGAAAATACGCCAGGGAAACCATCGCCCCGACAGGGTTGCTAGAAGAAGGGTAGATGAACTGCATGAAGCAAATACACAACCTCTGTGTCGTGAAGTAAGGAGTTGTGGTTATTAATTACTTAGTAGAAAATGGCTGAGATTCTTCTGAGTCAGGGTAGTACACACTGCCTGAGGACAAAAAATGCAGTATTCCTGCCCACACCCAAACGTGTTGAATTTTTCATAAAAGTAATTTTTAATATAGTCACTTATGTGCTGCATTACAACAAAAGCTGTATTTGAAAAGAAGCCCTTTCTAATATTTATGAAGCTCATTTGTACCTTTGTCACTTGGGGAAAATACAGTTTTGCAGCCTATATTGGACATGGGAATTTTAGGGAAGGCTCCATGAGATGCTCACATAATGTCTCTGTCTGTAGCGACTTCAGATAATAATTATCCCTTGAATTACCAAGACATCAGTATCTTTTACTAAGACACAGCATGTCTTTGTTACATAATAGGGTGTAAAGTTTCTTCTAGGACTGACCTTTCCTGATGCTATTCACAAATGGAGCTGGTGGCAAAGGGCACCTTGAGAACCCCCTAAAGGCACTCAGAAAGTGATGTGAGGAAACAAGTGGGTTTATCAAAAATTCAGTTTCATGTCATAATCATTCCTCTGACTTGCCTGAATTCCATCTACCCCAAGGTAGGTCTGAAGCTAAATTCAAAGGCATGATAATTGCAGCATAGTTTATTATTTCTTTTCTTTTTGGGTGGTCAGGCATCTTCACAGATGCTTTACTAACCAGCCACATAGTTTTATCCCCAAAGTGAACTTTCATGCACTATGAAGGACTAGTGTTGCTCCACACAGTGGGTGAAGTTTGGAGGAAGGAGAACAAATCACCTTTTATGTCATATAAAGGACCCTTTTGCCTTGTAGGTTTAAAAGAGTGATCTTCTCACGGAACCAGATGCAATACTTTGCTCAGAAAGGACTTTTACCTGTGTCTCTAGGAGAAATTACATGAAGGTTATTTAGGAACTGTAGAAATCAAAGCCTTGACATGACATTTTTTTGCTGGCCAAGACTTATATTGATAAAGGAAATGGAAAAAAAAATGGTTTAAGCTGGTAGTCAAGTGAAACATGTGCCCAAGCACAGTAACAGGGCTTCTACTGGGACTTTAGTTGACCATTGATGGCACCTATGACTGTGCTTGCAACAGATGCCCATTCTAAATGTCTGAATCAGTTGCGTGAGTTCAGTCAACTCAGTGTGACTACAGGAAACTTTAGGGGTCTTTTTTTTTTTTTAATGGATAGTAGTTCTTGAATAGATTATAAATAACCATTGAACTCAGGTTTGACGAATGACCATTGTTTTGTTAAAAGAAATGACAGCAAGTATGCACTATCTGTTGGTTCTCATTCTGACAGAGAGAGGCAGCTTACCCAAGCACTGAGGTAATTCATCCTATAGTTCCAGATAGGAAAGAATTTACAGTCAAAAGCTATGACTCCTTCCTGGTCTAGAGAAAGGCACAGTTTTTCAAATCAATATCAGCAGTGTTCTGTGCAGGACGCAGTTTCAAACCTTGTTGGGACTTTGAAGAGGCTGATCCATAAAGGGCTGTTAGAAGAAAGTGACAGCAAATGGGTGCAGAGAGACACATATACAGATTTGTTCACTGCACAGCTGGGTAGAGACAGCATTAAACACCTCCCGGAAAAGACTTTTCAATCAGATTTTGATTATGCAAGGCATTATATGTGAATTATGCTACTTGAAAACACTGTAGGATAACCACTGGCTCTATTATTATCATTAATAGGTGGACAATTAATTATATATTATTTAGTATTAAATTTAGACTTAAATTAATAAAAAGAGCCCTATCTGAAGCTTTTTGATACTTCACCACAGCAGTTATTGTGCAGTATGATGACCTCCCAAGAGCATTAAAACATCGTTTACTCAGTCAGGACTTCTGCCAATAGATCCTTCATCATTAGTACACACAGCACCCTGGGCCATTGTACCCAGTGGATTTCTCCATATTATATGTTACAAGTGAAAAACAAAGCAATTAGAGCATTAAGTCTAGATTAGGTGGCCATAATGGTTCTTTCATACCATGGCTGTAGGTAAAGACAGCAGCATACAGAGTGCAGTACAAAATACCATCTAATAGCACTGACAATTAGCTCTCACTGTACTTGTACTGTTGCCTTTGTCTGTCCAGAGACCATCTCTCTCCACAAAACCTTAATAGGAACCTAAAAATGTTCAAATGGAGTCACTTGCCAAATGATCATGCAGTTTGAAATCCTTTGTATAATAAACTATGTAAATTTATGCCACATTCAGGAAAGTAATTTCAATCCAGCTAAGGGATGCTTCACATTGGATGTAAAGCCCAGGTATTTCATTTCTGAAAGTCTGTGTTTGCCAGTCAAACTTGTGTTTAGCCAGATTTATTTCCCCCAAAGACATGCTGACTAGTAGACCTTTCTTTTATTAGTATGATCCATGGCAGGTCACATCTCTTGTCACAGATCGTGTCTTATTTCTAGTTGGGATTTAACTGACCTTTAGTTTCATTGGTCCTGACTTGGCCTTGCTCTATTAGATTTAAAAGTCCAGATGAAGTACTCATTATTTTTCTCCATGCAGTATTCCTGCACATTGATCAAATTATTCCTCAGTCTTATCTTGATAATTTAAAAGAGTGGGGTTTTAGTCATAAGATATGTTTTCTGCTTTATTTCTGTATCTTGTCCATTCACTCATCGTTCTTTTTGCCATATATTCAGTATTGCTTTAACAGCCTCAGCACAGCCAAACAGTGAAAAAAAAAATTCCCACATTTACATGCTCTTATTATTTCTTCATTTATACATGCACAAGTTACATTAGCCTTCCTTGCCACAGCATAAAATTGAAAGGTCCTATTGAGTTGCCAGTAATACTTTGCAGGATGTGGTACCTTTTTTGTGCCTGTGGCTTGAATTTCTTATGCCTTGATGCATAAGTCTGAATTTCACTGTATTAAACACAGATGTTTGAGAGCAATCTGGGGGAAATGCTTTGGCTTGATTATTATTATTTAGCATTGCCTTAATCCATGCATTTTCTGCAAATTTTCCCAGCAGCACTTTTCTATTTTCTGCCAGAGTATTGATGAACATATTGGGTAACAGTGAGTTGTTTACTGAGGCTGGAGGAATTCACCATGAACTGATGATCTCTCTCTGTTGAGATGTGTTTTTACAAATCTGTTCAGCAATTCTTGATCCATGAACAGATGCTTTACATTAAACGTAAAGCTCAGATATTTCACTCCTAAAGGGGTGTGTTTGTCAGCCAAACTTGGATTTAACAAGATCCGTATTCCTCAAAGCCTTATTGACTGGCAGCAATTATGTTTCTGTCCTATAATTTTGTATTAATTGATCCTCAGCCCAAAACTCTTGTTTTTCCTGGGATTGATGTCAGACTAACCAGCCTGTGGTTGCAGAGGATATCCCTCTGCCTTTTACGGTATTGTCTTTGCTTGGCAGCTCTTGCAGCCCATTGGAGGCTGACTCTGGAGTGGCCCACCGAGCAGAAATACAAGCCTCTGTAAGAGGTCTGAGCTCTGATTCATGCCCAGCATGGACTGACACAGAGGGAAACTTCAGGCACACTGTTGGGAGTGCATTATACGTGCACGTGTACCAGAAAGGTGGATGGAGATTGCTGTGGAATAATATTAGATAGCATATTGACTTTGTCATTCAAAGCCAGTGGCATTTTTATATGTATGTCATAAACCTACTGTATTAGCGCTCTTTTTATTGCTCGTGGAGTGCTGTGATGAACTGTCTGGTTCTGTCAGCCTTTTAGATCCAATTTAAATTGCTCAGGCTGTTCTCTAATCTCTTTTTAAGGACCTTCTACCTCTGTTAATGTCACATGGTTTCAAAACAAGTGCCCTTGGGATAAGAATGTCCAGGGTTTTTTTTCTGATAGCAAGGGCAATAACATATCATTCATTTAGCTTTCCTCTCTCTCCTCCTTAGCTGTCTCTTTAGCTTTCCATCCTCTTTAGCAGTCTCTTACAGCCTTATGTGATGAGGATCTGGCATATATGACACCTTTCAATTTTAATATGTTCAAGAAATTTCTTAATAGGTTGCCTGGTGATTTTTTTTCTTCTTTGTTCTCCAGGTTTTTTTATGTTCTACTTTCTGTTAATATAATACTTGTGTTTCACAGCCTTGTTTGAATTGTCTGTGTTGGATTAGTGCTTTTAGAGCACACCATAATAAATACTGTTGTTTGAGCTTTATTTGTATGATGAGGATAGTAACGTATCATTACCCCTTAATTAATGAGCTTTTATTTTAATGAACACAGCCAAAATTTCTGAACTGATAATGGGTTTATCGTGCAGGCGGTACAGTCATTCAGTCCTTTCCTCTACCTTGTCCATGGATTTTCTCTGTTCTGTTGGGTACAGAGACCTTCGTCATCATTGGCCTACACTTGTACATCACTGGGGCAGAGACCAGTCAGAAGCCTCCTTGATTTTGTAGAGCATTATATTCCACATCTAGGGATCCTCCACAGACATTATTTTTCATTTCGCTACCATGATTTTTGTCCTGATTGTTAATTGTTAATTGAATTGCCTGATTGTTAATTGAATTGCCCCCTGTTGTTAATTGAAACAACACTGTCCAAACAAGCATTTTGACAGACTCAAACTAAGTGTTTCCCCTTTTTCCCATTAAAAAAAGTAATTACAATTAAAAATGGAACTGTGACTTGAAGGTCACATTTTTAAGTTTGACTTTAAAAAACATATTTGCACTGAATTTCAGTTGACTGGATTTCACGTGATGTTTTCCTATGTAAATCTTTGGTTTCAGAAAATCCTATAGTTGGGATGTATGCAGAGGATGTTCCCACTCTGTTTATTTCCTCAGATATCATGTGGATCCAGGCAAGGCCAAGCACATGAAAACTTTCTTGCTATATTTTCCAGTCATGTCACACTTAGCAAAATCATTATCCTTTATCACAGCATGCTTAAGTGATGTGCTGTTAGCTTTGCATTAAGCAGTACAGGCTGAGGACTTGCATTTGTAGACAAGTGCACTTAGAACAGCAGGTGTCCACATGGCCAGCATGAGGTTTGGAGGACCTTCAGGAAACAAAATAGCCTGGTCCTATCCCTACTGTGTCCTGTGACCTTCTAACTGATAGTTACATCAGTCTGGAAAACCAGCCATGCAATGCCAAAATACTGTGAGATCATCTCTTGATGCCTTCGGGAACCTCTGTGACTCAGCAGACAGGTCTTTCTGAAGCATTTTAGACACAGTTTTGTAATGGCATTCAGGCATCTGCAAACACCAGCAAATTTTCTAATGTATCTCAGTTAGACCTGACTTGTGCAGCCTCTGTTGTGAAATCCACTAGGCTTATGGTTTTGAGTTCTTTCTGGACATCCTTGTAAACATAGTACTGTAGTAAATCTGACCTAAATCAGATTAGTCCTGTTTTATATCAAGTCCCATTTTGAAATGCATGCCTTTAACATTTTTGGTGTAAGTAAGTGACTTGCTCCTACTGTTGTAGCAGCTATTAATTTGTTACTTCTGTCACCTTTCACTGTCAAGAAAGCGTCAAAGCTGCTGCAGTTTTGAATCAGCAAAGAAGTGTCCCTTGGTTGCTGGCTAGAAAACCACATAAGCTAACCCATCAAGCCCAGTTCCAGGCAGCCCAACCAGACCTTGTTGTAGGAAACTCTAAGCTTCATCGGTTTCCAAGCAGACTGAGCACTCACAGCATAGCATGAGACAAAGGAAGCACCAAGTACCTTCCACGGAGCGGTAAGTGAGGTGTTTCCAACACAGCCCATCTGAGTTCCTCCCTCTCCCAATTTCTGCAAATTTCTATTGGAGAGCTTGCTTCTCTCTTATAAAGCAAAAACAAAATGTATGCATGGGTGCCCACGTCAGCACCACTGCTGCCCCTCCTCGAGCAGAGGGCACTGGTCAATGGAAGAGGGGGAGAGATCCATCCCTCAGCTGCCTAGGGATCTCATATCCACAAAGGAAGCAGAACCAAACCAAACCAATTACCAGTTAAAATATGCCAATCAGCACATCCTGTCATGGCAGCTTGATGTCCTGTACTTCTCTGGGGACCTGAATAAACTCAGTCGGCCTTGCAGGGATAGGGATCTTCTTCTGTAAGAATATGTCACCTCTTTCCTGCAAATCACTACATGTGTCACAAACAGTTAAATAATCCCACACTTTAATTTATCTTCAAATGGAAGTCATACGGACTGTCTAAGAGCTATCATCACCACCTCTAGACCTCACTAATCTTCCTTTAATTTTATTCTTCTTTTCTGATCAAGTGACTAGAACTAACTGCATTTTCCGGGGGAAACTGTACCATCAATGTATATATTGGCACCATATTTTCAGTGTCATTTTCTTTCTTACTTTCATATCCTAGTATTTTGTTTACTCTTTCAACTGCATAACGCACAGAATGTTTTTACTGAGCTGCCTACAATAATGAACAAGTCTTTGTCTTGAGTGGTTAGTTAATTTAGTTTCTAAGGAAGATTATGAATAGTTTAAATTATTACTTCTAACATATGGCAAATTCTATTTGTCATACACATTTAGCTTTCAGTCGTGCTGTCCATTGACCTACCTAGCTTTACAAGGATGTCATTCAGTTCTTACCAAAGCATAACAACTTTGAATGTTCTTGAGTTATTCTCAGCCTTTGTACAGCTGTTCTTGAGTCTTGAACTGAACTCTTTCTTTCACCCTGTTTTTCAAGTCACTGACAGATACAGCATTTCACCAGAGCTGATTAGTCCAGAGCTGAGATGTCAACCCCATCTTGTCAGAATTCCTTCGCAGTATTGTGAATGAATCTCTGGCTGACTGTTCCCTCTCTTCAACTCTTTGATGCCAGCTCTTCTTCCAGAGTTTATCTCCCTTTGTTCATCTGCACTGTCACCAACCTGACAGTTTCAATCGTGGCGTACAGCCCAGACCTTGTACAGCTAGGTGGTGACTAGTCTGCGTTATTTTAGCATGAAGCACCCAGTATCCCAACTACAGACCAGGCACTTCTTGTGCATGGGGCCAGACACATGTAACAGAAAGACATCCCATTTTTTTGTGAGGTGTTTACAGTGAGAATCCCAGCTCTGTTCTGGGTCCCTTTCAACTTCTCCACCTGGGTTACCCTTATAGTGATAAACAGTATTAATAGTCACTTCTTCAGAGCAGAAAACCAATAGAAACCAGGCAGCTTAGGTGGAATGTCACAGGTGGTGTACAGTAATGAATCACATCTTCCACTGGCTGAAGAACTCTGTTAACTTCTGAATGGCCCTCAGAAAAAGGCAAGATTAACAGTGTTGGCATGGCCTGGTATCTTGATTTTAAAAAAACATCAGCACTACATGTTGTCCCTGTTGGTGCACAATGGGCAGCAGGGGAGAAGGAGAGATTATAGAGGGGAAGGAGAGTTCAGCTCCTGCCAGCAAGAAGAATGCTTTGGGCAGAAGAGCTGGGTGCAATTCATCTTCCCCCATCTCAGGCTTCTGGAAACAAGTATTACTGACTCAAAGAGCTAGGGCCAGCACCTTCCTGCCTGCTCAGGTGCTTTGTGTCAGAACTGGTTGATACTGTGATGACAGCACTGCCTTTGGGAGAGCCTAAGAGTTGGCCCTACATAAAAAACAGAACAAGATAATCCAAAGTAGAGAATGCAGCAGGAATTAAACAATTATATAGGCAGTAAAAAATAAAGCTTTGCTAGCATGTAAATAAAGATTGACACATAGATAGATGGAAATAAAAGGAAGGGGAAAAAAAGAGCATATTGCCTCAGGGAACATTTCTCTTAAAATATTTTACAAGTGGCTCTTTCAGAACTGGCATGGGCGTATTTCTTCCTGATACCTGACCACTGACAGAAACCAAATCCCATATGCCATGACCACTGGGCTAATGTGACAGCTGAGCTCTCAAGCCCTTACTCCTATTACAGCATTATGAACATATCTTCTCTGGGTGCTTGATTATGAATCCGAAACAAGAGGGGAGAATGAGCTGTCAGCAATGCAGAATGAAAGGGAGGACTTGCCATCTTCAGTACAGTTGCCAGCTTTTCATCTTCGCATTGAGCCATGAAGTGGAATTGTTCACTGCTTGCAGCATGGGCACCCTACCAAAGCAAAGAGAAAAACATTTGGTACCCATCGGTCCAGAACTGTTTTACAGGCCTGGATATAGCTAGGTAGACAGAAATTAAAACTCAGTGTGGGAAAATGTATGTTAACTGTCAAGACAGGATTCCTTGCAACTGCATGTTAGGAGGGGGAATCGTTTGTCTTTTATGGGGACAGACACCTATAATGTGCCCGGGTTCACTTCCCTTGCAGGACCGTTTGACCTAGTGAGGAAACATGTTAGAAAGAAACTGCAGAAGGAAGCCAAGAGTATTAAACCCTTGCCGGTATATGGAGACTAGTTAAGGAACGGTCACAATTGAGACAGAGTAAATGACAACCCATAGCAGATCTGGATACTGATGTTTATTTAAGAATTAACAAGGCTAGAGCTTTTAACCTGCTTGGTATCTTGCACACTCACTTGCTTTGCCCACAGCATTACGTTCACTAGGTCTCACCTTCCCTTCCCAGCAGGGACATTGTGGGTGGTCTGACGGTGTGGAAGTCGTCAGTTTGTGCTGTGCAGCTCCTCACAGTTAACTGGTCTCGAGCATTACTGGCCAAGGTCACTGGGCATCCCCTGACATTCGTCTGCACACATGTCCTTCATCTCCAGGATCCTTCCCCACTTCCAGTGTTTTTCATCCAGACATGATCTTCGCCTTCTTCCTTTTAGCCCTCAGCCCTAGGTTTTGGTTGAGATCAGCCTCCTAACTGGTGGCTCTGTCTCACATCTTGTTACTACTAATTGGAGGATTCAGAACGTGTCATTTTTGTTTAGTCCAGCTACTATCAAAATGTACAACTAGTATACACTGCTTGCAGCTACCTTGTGCCCCAGAGTACAAAAGTTCAGCTTTGGACATTCATGCACACACACAATTACCTGCTGCCTGACAGCATTTACAGTTTAAGTGGGTTTTTTTGCCTGCCACCAGCCCTAATACTAGTGACACAAAGTAAGTGTCTACTGCAGATACAGAGAAGGTGGAGAAAGGCTAAGGAAGCCGGCAAGGCAAAACAAAGGTATTAAGCGGTGTTTATTAAAAGCAACACGGCATCCTTCAAATAGCTGAGTTATGTCCAGTGAGTAAAATTGGAAGGACTATAAACTCTGGCAGGTTAAATGTAAAAATAAAACAAGGCAGGCCAAAAACCAGAATGAGGAACAGGCTGTAAATGGGGTAAAATCTCATAAATCCTTTTTTAAACACTTCAGCAGTAGGTCTGTCTGCTGAGCCATAGATTATCACTGCAAAAGACAAGGTAAGGCCATGGCAGAAGTGTGCTCTTTATGGACAAACTTGAGAAGGTTCCTGAGTTTATTTATTTATGGGTGACTTGTACAGGATCTGTCTGATTGAAGTGACTGTAGAAGAAGCTATGGGACACAAGAGCAAAACAAACCTTAATACTTTGGTGCAAGTGAATGATGTGCGCCCAGGAGGTCTGCCAGACCTCACAGATGAAGTAGCTGAAGTGCTGGCTACGGGGACAAACCCCTTACTTGAAACAATCTTAGGCCCTGAGGCCTAAAAAATTGACAGATGTGACATCAATTTTCTAAAAGGGTTCTGGAGGAGATCCAAAGAACTGGCAGAGCCTGACTGAGCCCATTATTAGAAACTGTAGTAAAAAAAAAAAAAAAAAAGAATGAAAAATAAAATATGCTGAGGAGGAGACACCATGACTTTTGTAAAGAGAAGCCCTACCTCACAAACCTCCTGAAGTTCTTTAAAGGCATTGGGATGTATGTGGATAAGGGAGCTCCTATTCATAGAGTATGCTCAGGCTTCTAAAAGGTTTCTGGTAGTCTGTCACCAAATTCAGTTCTCTCATGGAGGAACAGTTTGTTGAAAGACAGTCAGCAGAGGATAAAAATAAATGGTGAGTTCTGACTAATCACAAATAGGATCTTCAGGCTCAAGCAGGTCCTTGGGTGGACTCCTCAGCTCTGGCTGAGTAGTAGTCAAAGAAGCAAATGCACTGCTAAGAATAGTCACACTGGAAAAGGGACAGAGAGGTAAACGGAGTGCCCTGGGGCCACTTCAGTAATGCTTGGTGCATTTCACTTCAATATCATGTGCAGATCTCAGAAGTGAAGAAGAAGACTGGGAAAGTTTGGAGAAGGGTTAATGGAGCAGCTTCTGTACAAGAAGCAGCAAAGTCGAATAGGGCTCATCAGCCTGGGAAAGAGGTGGCTGAAGAGAGATCTAACAAAGGTTTGTAAAATCCTGAGAGGCATGGAAAAGGTGACTAGCAAATGACTGTTCTTTGTCTTTTCCAAAATAAGCAGGAAGGTCATCCAAAGAGATTAGTAGCTGCTCTGTTCCAACAGGCAAAAAGAGGCTCTTTTCTCATAAAATATAGAACTCCTTGCCGTAGGAGGCTGTGGATGTGAAAAGCTCGCACAGGTGCAGAACACAAATGTGCAACGTCATGGAAGAAAAGCCCACCACAGGTTATCAAGTACAAAGACCTTTGGCCCAGGAAGTCACTGAGCTGCAAAATGTGTGAGAGTATTCTGGGGAAGTATCACGTCCCTTTCTACTCTTGTGTAGGCATTTGCTGTTGGCCACAGTCAGAAACAGCTCCTGGGGAGATGGGCTGCTGGTCTGACCTAATACAACTGTATTTATGTTATGGTTTTATGATCCTTCCACAAGACTGGAAACCGCATGACCCAGAATATCTAGCCTGGATAAAGCAAGGGATGCTACGTGGCTGGGAATGGCCTTACCAGGAATAATGGGAGGGTGAACTAGAGGGCAGCTTGCAAGTCCTTTCTGATAGTAGGTGTTTTAATTAAAAGCCATTGCAATTAAATGTGGAGCCTGTGACAGAGGGAAAAAAAAGAAGGAAAAATTACAGAAACATCTGAAGACAGCAGCTTGCACAATGCTTTCCCCGCAGGCTTCCACCAGCTGCTGACGGTGTATTCAAGCCATGAGGTCAACACTTCTTTCGTAAACTCTTGGCTCCAGGATATGATACACGCACCCCTGACACGTGTTCTTGCCCTCACTGAAGCAGGGTCTTTCAAGTTTTTGTGGATTGAGTCCTGGGTATTTATGTTTCTATCTTTAGTTACAAAACACAGTGACACATTTTTAACTGTAAAGCCTTTAGCTAATCATTGATAGACTGGTGCCTATAAAAGAGTGCTGTAGTTATTCAGAGTCTACAACTTCCTCTTTTAAAAGTGCTTATATATTCCTTGACTGTTTAAACCATATTTTCATCCTGTAGAGAGCAGAACTTGTGTGATATACAGAGATCATCCTGGGATTTTCTTACCGTCTAAAACAGGAACATGTCCTAGTAGTCATTCAGTTACCATTTCACAAGCTGCCCCTCAGAAATTTAGACCTGAAAGCAAACTTCAGTATTTGCTGGAAAGAGGAACCAGGTATTGTTACTCCTGTTGTTCCTGTTGCCCTCCATTTGGGATTTTAAATAGGGCATGTGTCTTTCCTGCATGAACTGATACGCCTGGGCTCTCCCAGCTATGGCTGCGTAGCTGAAGCTGCTATTCTGTGCCTGGGGAAAGTCAACATTAAGTGCAGATCAGTGCTTTTACATGAATATTTACCCACCAGATCAAGATATCAGCTTGTACATGAAATGGTTTATAACCTGAATCCTCAGATGTAGTGTGTATGTGACCAAAGGAAACATGCTGCTAAACTAATCCTACAAACACCCTCCAGTAGCCAGGGGTATATATTACTTTCTAAGAAGCCTAATGTCAGGAGGTAAGGCAAAGGAATAGATTAATTGAGGTGAATGTTATGAAATTAAACAAAAAAAAATTGCATCCAGGGGATCCAGAGGTTTCTCCACTGTTCATCTCACTGACTGTAAGACCACCCAGCCTCCTGCTGCTGCAGCTGGCCGGGAGAGGCAGGACTTGAACTGAAGAATCTTCAATATGGCTCTTGCAAGATTGTCTCCTAATGTGTGTAGTAACGGTAATCAAAAGAAGTGCAAGGTCTGCCCCTCCTGTCTATATGGTCAACCCAGCAGTGATACCCAGTCAGAATATCCTAGTGTTGTTCAGCAGAGTGCTATAGTGCTGCATGAGAATCCAATACTGCGTTGGAGTGAGAAGAAACATGACATTCAGCCTAACATAATGACTCAAATCTGTTCTGGACATCAAAGCTGCAGGTGTCACCCTGTGATAGGTCCTAGAGTCTGCAGAGGAACGCAGGTTCCCTGCTTCGGACCTACAGTGCTGACAGACAAGGTTCCTGCTAATGCATCCAGGACTGCAGCCCCACTGCAGATGAGGCCAAAGTGAGCTGATGCAGTGCAGACATCACTGTGGATCTGCAGACCCTGTGTCACCCATTCTGACTGCAGAGCTCCTTCTGCTCTCTTCTTACAGGTCTCTGATGGAGCTGGGCAAGTAGTATCTTCCTGGGTGCCCCTCAGGGACGAGAGGGAGGAGAGGGGAGCAGTCTCCTCTTTTCTTTCCTACAGCAGGCAATGCCCCAGCGCTCCACAGCAAAGTGCCAGAGCAGAGCACCTTCTTTCGCCATGTCCATCAGAGCGGGTGAGGTCTTCAGGGACAGGTCCTGTCTCTTCAGCGAGATCATTTCAACTGCACATCTTATGGGGGAGCTGGTCTACAGAGGAGGGCCAGCAGGGATGAGAAAGACAGAAAAAAATCCTGCCTCTGCCATTGCACCCATTATTCAAAGACTGAATACTGTGGCAACATTTTTATGTACTTCCATCAACATCACACAAAGCTGAAAAGGTGTTGCCAGCCACATCCTGCATAGTACTACTATGGTTTTTCCAGATTCTCTCAGGCTGGCATTGATATAGGCAGTGAGAGGAGGGTATCTCTGTAGCTCTGGGGATTTTAGCTTGAGATAGGAGGATCCCAAAGGGAAACAGAGAAAAATGAGGCAATTTAGCAAAACTGACAAGGATTAATGAAGTGATTCTGTTCCCCTGTCCCTGCGTTTCCAGATGAAAAGGCTTCATCAAAACAATATTGTCTGTTCTATGTCTATGGGGTGATGAGGGCCCTGCCTGCCCAGACAAATTGATTTCTTTTTTTTTTTCTTACATTTTGCCATCCAGGATTGTATGTTTGGGCACTCGCAGGTGAGAGAGAGAGGACTGGGTTTACAAGCTGTTGCAGGCACTAGAACCACAGCAGCAACTATGCTGCAGTGGTCTAGGGACAGCTGACAGCCAGGTGCCCTCAGAGACACCTCAGCTTTCCATAGATGAGCTCTGCAGAGAAACTAAGAACATCCATTAAATGGGGAGGGAGGGGGGAAATCTGATAAGCGCATAAACCAGCAACTGACTTTTGAAGACAAATATGATGTGGATGAATTGTATCACAGTTGCCAGTACAGGCTTGCTTTCATGCAGCAGTTTCTTTGGTCTACCTGTCAGGCTATCTAGATCATGAATTTTGCAACTGCAGTTGTCCCTGGGATTAACTGCTCTTGTCCACAGCATATAACATTTTAAGGCATGAGGTGAAAATTACAGGAGTCAACATGTGGGGACAGGCAGCATGTGAAACTATGCAACCAGGAGACAGGAGCCAAAAAACAAGTGGTATGAATTCTCCAGGCCTGCCATGTGGCGAACAAGCTTGATTTGTTGTTTTTTTACTGAAGTGCATTGGGCTTGGGGTTTTTCAGTCAAAAGTCAAGTATGAATTGTTTCTCCCACCTTCCCGTTTCTGAGTGATTGATCATTCAGAGATGAGCAATGCCAAGTGAGAGCATTTATGCAGAGTGGTTGCAGGAGAAGGGTGAGAGGGACGCGTGGGTGACTGAAACACTTCAGTGGCTGCTGCCACTTCTCTGCCCCTGACAAAGAGCTACAGGCTTGCAGAGGTGGCTCAGAGGGACTGAAGAGGAATGCTACATGGCTGATGGGGTAGCAACTGGTAAGTGTTACAGATGGGTGCTGACCACGCTGAGGGCCATACCTTGTGCTGTCTACAAGGTTTGTACAGGCTCTGTGTGTGCGTGTGCTGCCTGTGAGAGAAAGCCTGCTACTGCTGTGATTAATTGATTTTTAAGAGATTAAGGACTGTAGTAAAGTGACTATTTCCAGTTCTGTCCCCATAGCAGATGTGTGCTGTGGAAGGGTTGTGACACACAGGCTTTCATGGTCTCTCTCTCTCTCTCTCTCTCTAGGTTCTCAAGCATCTGCGACACTTAAATTTCACCAATAACATGGGGGAGCAAGTGGATTTTGATGAGTTTGGGGACCTGGTAGGAAATTACTCAATAATCAATTGGCATCTCTCTCCGGAGGATGGCTCAGTTGTCTTTGAAGAGGTCGGGCACTACAACGTCTATGCCAAGAAAGGGGAGCGGCTCTTTATCAATGAAAACAAGATCCTGTGGAGTGGATTCTCTAAGGAGGTAAGTGCTTAAATCCTCACAGCAACGTTTCCCAAGTTTCTGCAAGCTGAAATTTGAACTAACCCTGCACACTCCTTGTATTATGGCTCCGTGTCTCATTGAAAGATCCATTCATCTTACTGTATACATGGTCTCTGCTATAGTCTTTCACATCCTTGTTACACACTACTGGAAGTAACGGGCAGCTGCTTCTCCCCTCCTATACATTTGATGAGCCTGGGTATTAATGGTTTAAAAAATGCCTTTTTTTCTGGCCCAAGTAGATAGCTTGGAATTTTGCAATGCTGTTTCCAAAAGGATGAGAAATTCATTACGCAAATCTGGTTGTTGACTGAGTCAAAGTTTCCTGAGCTCAGCAGTTTCGTTGCTGAAAACAGTAATCTCTTCCACTCTCAATATTTCTGTATCAAGAAGAGTCTCTTCCTGCTCCTAGTTAAATTCACAACTCTTTCTGCTGGCTTTACCCTCCAAGTCCCAGAGCCTTCCTCACACCCTTGCCCTGCAAACCAAACAGAATAAGCCCTGTCAATCTTCCCAGGTTAACTTGGACATGGTGCTCAAATAGCAGGAGATGCCGGTACCTGCTACGTTTTTTTAATCTACCAGAAGATGCTTGTGCAGTCTCAAAAGTACATGATGTAGGTATTGACTTTAGTCAGGCCTAAGTCCTTCTCCACTTTCTTGCATATGTTAGATCATTTCAGCATAACTGTATCATCACTAGCAGCCAGGGCTAGGTCTCCCCTGCATGATGGGAACATGGTGCAGAGATCTCCAGACAAGAGCCAGGAGAGCTGCCATCATGGCCAGCAGCCCACTCCAGCCTAGACAGAAATCCCAGCTCCCAGAGGGCATCCTGAGTGGGCATCTGGCTTGTGGCCTGGGAGCATTAGTTTAGAAAAGTTACTGACAGGCCCTGCTGCAATGTTTAGATGCGTTAAATCAGCACCTGCTTAATGAACAAGGCAATTCAGTTCCAGGTGATTATTCACGTTGCCTGACAGATCACGTAACTGCTTCTGCAGTAGCTACACTTACCTAATATATTTACACCACCAGTTAAGCCTTACCTTTACTCCAGATACCCCAGCTTCACTTATGGTTTAAATCCAGAACTCTCTAAAGGAGGCATGGGTCAGGCAGAGCACATTACTACAGAAATACTGAGCTCAGGCTTTTCTAAGCCCAGCTGGAGTCTCTGAGCACAAACCACAAGTGGAATTAAAAACCCCTGATTTTCTAAACCCTCATTCTGATCATTGCAAATGCCACTAGCACCTTTTCCAACAGTTAGGATTTTACTGTTTTTTACTTAAACTATGTAATTGTGTTCTCTCAGTCTAAATTCCTCTAACAGGGCAATATTTATCTTCATTCTCCATCCTAAACTGTTAAAAACGCGACTGGATGTTGACGACTGTCATGCCAGAGCATGTAAATTGTGTGCCAGCAGAGGGGTTTGTGATCTCTATGTCTGCTGCAGCTTTTTTTCCAGTTTATAGAGTTTGCATTTCTTCCAGATAAAATGCTCTGCTCAAAGAGAGTAGCCAGTACTTCACTCTCTGAAGCCTTCTGTGCCCGCCATCCTCAAAAAAAGATTAAACGTAGTTAATTTTAACACAGGAACTTCAGCATTGGCCAGACTTGCAATAGAACAACTTAAAAAGTAGGTAAGATAGATAGATTCATTTTGGCAGAACTTGATGAAATTCCCCACAGAATACTTAAGAAGGCAGCCAAAGCAATCTCAAAAGTATTAGCAATTTGTCTTTGAGAAATGTGGAGGATGGGTGATGTCTCAAAGGATTAGAGGAGGGTAATCGTAATACCTGATTTTAGAAGCAGATATAGGAGAGCCAAGGAAATTACACACAGTGGAGCTGAGCTTCAGTAACCTAAAAGACTTGATAAAAAAAATTATTGAACAGTTTATAAACACTTAGAGGATAATAAACCAACATGGATTTGTCAAGATGAAATCATGTCAAACCAATTTAACTTTCCTCCTTGGAAGCTCAGTCAGTTTAGTAGACAATGGGGAACCAGTGCATGACTTCAGTCAGGCCTTGGATTCAGCCCTGTTCAAAATCATGAGTGGCAGCCTAGGGAAAGACAGTCTAGACTGACAAAGTCCTCCTGGTGGATGCACTACCTGCCGAAAGCCTGTCCCAAGGAATAGGTATTAACAGCACACTGTATTCATAGCAATAGGTACTAACTAAGTAAAGAGTACTTCAAGTGGCGAGCTGCAGGGATTTGCCCTGGATAGGTGTCTGTCCAATTAATTATGCAATCCTGATTAACAGTTTAGAAACAGTGTTCCCAAACAGTGCTGCAGCTATACTTCAGAGTAATAAGCAACGGCCCCCGCTCTCACCTGCCACAAAATGGGCATCTCCACATAGGAGTTGCCACTACTGAGGGCTTGCTTACCCTGTGGCTGAGGTCAATGCCTGCCCACAGGAAATTTCCAAACCATACCCCGGACTCACTGCCTAAGTGCACCCACACAGGAGGTTCCTGGAGATCAGCAGGTTAGCAGCGCTTGGGCAAACTAGCAGCAAACTTCCAAAAAGGTGAATGGAGGCTTCCAACCGGAGCAGCCCTTAAGTATGTACAGATCATTGTACTTTGCTGGCAGGGGAAATTGTGGGTTTAACTTCCCCGAGCTGAGAAAGCCATGGTCTGTGTCAGCTCCCTTTCCTTAATTTAGCTGGGAAAAGGTGAGGTCAACCCCAGGTTGTGCTTCTGTGTAAAAAAGGCCCAGGCTTCCACTGATTTTGCTGAACTCCTTGTTGCCAATGTGCATTGGGCATGTGATGAGCATGCACCATGCAACCACTGGCTCCCAGGATATGACCATGCCCAGGTGGGCTCACACACACCATAAATGCACAGCCACCAGGTGACGCAGCTCATCATTTGTAGCAGCAGAAGTCTGGAAGCCTTTGCATCTACATATAGCTGCTGATTTGCATCTTTTGATGCTCAGTGTTCTAAAACCAGGGTGTTTCTTTCTTTCATATGAAAACTCCTCTTGTTTAATTAATTTACCTTTTTTGTTTCTGGGTTGGAGAGGGTCTTCAGAAGAACAGGAGGAAGCGGGTTTCAAGAAGCTGTTTTAATTCCCATAAATCGTAAGCAGTCAATATGAAATACATGGGACTGGGGATCAGCAGTCAGAGCCCATCATCTGCAAGGCTGACTCAAATTCCTGCCAGTAGAGATTGATTGTCTTTTCTTTTAACCATCTGACAACTCTTTTCTGGTATGTGTATCATGGGTCACATACCAGTTGTCAGTGCTTACAATACAATAGAGATTACAAAGATCTGCTGATCTTCCCTACCATCCCTTGATGTGTTCTTTCAAACAAATATCACTGCAGTGGGTTGCGGAAGGACTATTGTGCAAAATCTGTCTGCTCTTCGGAGGGAAGAGGTGAGCCTCTGAGGCTCTCCATGCAGCATGCTAATCAAGCAGTAACACCCTTGAAGGAAGCCCAAGGTCCTGCTGTAGAAAGGCTGCATGTGGGCCACTGCCACCATTAACCCTCCTCGGGCTCTTTTCTTGCAGGTACCTTTCTCTAACTGCAGCAGGGACTGCCTCCCAGGCACGAGGAAGGGCATTATCGAGGGAGAGCCCACCTGCTGCTTCGAGTGCGTGGACTGCCCTGACGGGGAGTACAGTGATGAAACAGGTAATACCCCCAGAGCTGCTCTGGGGTTTGCAGAGGACCATGCGAGCCCTCTGGGCATCACCTGCAGTTGTGCTGAAATCGCTTCCCTACAGTGCTGACCCGGAGGCTGCTTTGCTGGGGGGGCTTCACAGAAAGTCTGGGGGGACTTCTTCTGAAAAGCTTATGGGATTCGAGTCCTGTGGTCCTCAGGTCCTGTCTTCTGCTAAGTCTGCTTGTCCCTTCTGCTCCGCATTAGGAAAATTAAGACAGAGAACTTGAAAAAGGACTTGCATATAGGAAGCCTCTCAGGCAGCCACAAGCAAATTCCATTGCACTGTAGCAATAGCTTTTCTTCCTCCAAAAGCCTAGAGGAAGGAGACACACCCTACCCTAATCCTAAATTCTGTAGTTACCTCTCTGCTTTTCCTCATGTTGTCAGGGCTTTATTTCATGCTTTACAAAGAAATAAAGTCCATTCCATCCCTGACTTCACAAGCAGAAAGGGATATTTCCTTTTACGGGGTCACCAACCACAGCTTCTATTGAGCACTGGCACTGCAAGAGACCAGAATCTCTGGGTCCTATCAAAGACCCATGGACATCTTTGTCATTGGTTTCAGTGGGAGCTTGGATTGAGCCACTCAGGTTCTGCAGTGGAGGGAAAAGGTAACCTTAGTTTTAGAGCTGGTTGAAAAAATCTGAATTTCCAACACCATTAGTGCTCCCTCAGTGTTGGGCATCCCCGGGGTAAGGAAGGCAAGTGAATCCTTTCAGAACAGCAGTTCCCTCCACACCACAGAGACCTCAGGATCCCCTCACACCCTCTCCGGCAGCACTAGTCCCAGCACATGCTGCAGACCTTGCCCGAGATGAAAACTGCAGTAAGCTGCGTGCAAGACTGAACAATTGTTCTCCTTTGGGATAATCTAATTTGCATCCCTACCAGACAGCAATGATTTTTTAGCACAAACATATATAGTACTACAGGATGCTTAGGAGTAGCATTTTCAAATTAAATAGAAGCAATTCTGGTCATGTGTAATAGGGGTCTTCTGGTGTTTTTCACAGGATTTTGTGAGGTGGCACTAGTGTGCTGGTGAAATTTGTGGGGCTGGGGGGGTGACTGCCTTCTGACTCCACAGTTTCCTGCTGCTATTTCAGCTGACAGTAATGCTCTTTACTTCCTGCGCTTGCCAGTTTTGTAGGTGTAGAGAGCAGTTTTACAATCAGTCTCAACCAGCTGAGACAGTGATACTACCAAAGGAGACAATCTGTCATGTCCTCTCCCAGCTGTTTGCTCCCACCCTTTGTCTGGGAGTGGTGCAGGTACTTGTGTGACCATAGAGCAAGTTGGATCAGGTCTCTGGTCCTCCTGAAAACAAACTCTTGTCAGGTTGAGTTTCCAGCTAGAATGAGAAGCTGCATGACCTTGGGGGAGGAGGGAGATCTGGTTTACTCCCTTCAGTGGCAGCATGGTCTCTAAGTCAGCTCAAGGCAACAGTGAAAGCCCATCTTTGGGATGCAGTGCTAAATAGCTGCCACTGTCTCTGGTAGAGGCAGTTGAATTCCCTGGTATGTGAAGTTAGCTCTGCCTTGCCTGCAGTTTGCAATAGGCCTGCAGGTAAAAGGCACAAGAAAAATAAAAATGATTGGCTGAATGGATGGAAATGAAATGACATGTGGTGATGGGAGCTTCTCACTGAGCTTTTGCATCAAGAGCAAGTCTTTCACATGAACAGCTTAGGAGAGGCAACAAGTCATTAGGAAAGCAGTATATTATCAGGCCACGGATGGTCCCTCCAACCACCCCTCCAGAATGAGAGAGCTTGAAATCTTGGCTTTCTCATTAGCATCAAGCTCTGCTCTGGAAGCTATGCTCTGAGTCTCTGTCTGTGCTTAGGTGCAAAGCTCAGAGGGAGGTTGCTGCTAAAGGGGTTTTCTGAATGATTGTTCCCAGAACTCACTGCAGCCCATTGCTATCCCACTGGGATCCTGAAGGCTGAGGTAGGTTGTGCCTTCCAGCTCACTGCTCTCAACCCCTTTCCACTACCATCAAAGGAGTCATGACCCACCCCACTGGAGCACAAGACCCATTTGGGTCAAAGAAGAGCAGAAGCAGCAGGTCCTTGCCTGTTGATCATGGCAGCCATTGGAGACATACATTGCCATCTCAGTAGGCACAACTAGTTTCATGTAGAGGAAGGAGATGGAGGCATCAATTTTCCCTTTGCAAGTATCAGCGGGATGCTTTGCTGGGTGTGGGGAGAGTGATATCATTAAGACACATCTTCTGCTGATGTTCCAACATGAAATGAGAGTGTGCTGGGAGTCAAGGGCATTGCCTGTCTTCAGGGAAGAGTAATTTAAACACTTTTAAGACTCGCCTCCATGGAATATGAAATAGGCTCTCAAAGCACTTAAGGAGGCAAGCACGTTTTTAATTTTCTCTGTAATAGAGACAGGCAGGATGTTTCAAATGATGATAAAAGTGTGAGAGGTATGAAGACAGACAGAAGTAGATGATAAAAATGAAGGAACAAGAAAGAGAGAGGAACAGAGCCTGTGTAACAGCTGACAGCAATCAAAGTTTGCAAAGTTTTGCCAAGAAACGGATTCCAGAAATACGAATGCAGCGGCAGGACTTTTTTTTAAGCTGGAACTAAGCATGCTTTGTGTTTTGCTATATAGCCCATGTGAGGCTGGTTGTTTCAACGTAAAACACTCTGAGACACCAACATATGATTCTGGGAATCTGCAGACACCTGAAGGGAACACCCCATGTATTTAAGATGAAGGCCGGTGCGTAGCTGCCATATGTGTCATCCCACATTTCAGCCTCTCATTCTGACAAACCTTCCCTCTCCTTGTCACTTCTTTTTCAGATGCAAGTGCCTGTGACAAGTGCCCTGAGGATTACTGGTCCAATGAGAACCACACATCCTGCATCCCCAAGCAGATAGAGTTTCTGTCCTGGACCGAGCCCTTTGGGATTGCTCTGACTCTCTTTGCTGTGCTGGGAATTTTCCTGACTTCTTTTGTCCTGGGAGTCTTCACCAAATTTCGTAACACACCCATCGTCAAGGCCACAAACCGGGAGCTGTCCTACCTCCTCCTCTTCTCCTTGCTCTGCTGCTTCTCCAGCTCGTTGTTCTTCATTGGCGAGCCCCAGAACTGGACTTGCCGTCTGCGGCAGCCAGCTTTCGGCATCAGCTTTGTCCTCTGCATCTCCTGCATCCTGGTGAAAACCAACCGTGTCCTGCTTGTCTTTGAGGCAAAGATCCCCACGAGCCTCCACCGAAAGTGGTGGGGCCTCAACCTCCAGTTCCTCCTGGTCTTCTTGTGCACGTTTGTGCAGATTGTCATCTGTGTGATTTGGCTCTACACAGCCCCGCCATCCAGTTACCGAAACCATGAACTGGAGGATGAGATTATCTTCATCACCTGCCATGAAGGCTCCCTGATGGCCCTTGGCTTCCTCATTGGCTACACCTGCCTCCTGGCAGCCATCTGCTTCTTCTTTGCCTTCAAGTCTCGAAAGCTGCCTGAGAATTTTAACGAGGCCAAGTTCATCACCTTCAGCATGCTGATATTCTTCATCGTGTGGATCTCCTTCATCCCTGCTTACGCCAGCACATACGGCAAGTTCGTCTCTGCCGTGGAGGTGATTGCAATACTGGCTGCCAGCTTTGGGCTCCTGGCCTGCATCTTCTTCAACAAAGTCTACATCATCCTCTTCAAGCCCTCCCGCAACACCATCGAGGAAGTGCGCTGCAGCACAGCCGCCCACGCTTTCAAGGTGGCCGCCAGGGCCACGCTGAGACGGAGCAATGTGTCACGCAAGCGCTCCAACAGCCTGGGGGGCTCCACCGGCTCCACCCCTTCCTCCTCCATCAGCAGCAAGAGCAACCACGAGGACCCTTTTCCTCTACCAGCCTCCGCTGAGCGGCAGCGCCAGCAGCAGCGTGGGTGCAAGCAAAAAGTCAGCTTCGGGAGCGGCACGGTCACCCTGTCGCTGAGCTTCGAGGAACCGCAGAAGAACGCCATGGCCAACAGGAACGCCAAGCGCAGGAACTCCCTGGAGGCCCAGAACAGTGACGACAGCCTGATGCGGCACCGGGCCCTGCTTCCCCTGCAGAACAGCGAACCCCTCAGTGCTGAGCCTGGCTTCCAGGCAGCTTCCAGCCCGGAGACCAGCTCGCAGGAGTCGGTGGTGGGAAACACCAAAGAAGAGGTACCAAGCCCTGAGGCAGAGCCTTCCCTGCCATCAGCTAACTCCCGAAATTTTATAGGGGCTGGAGGTGGCTCTGTCACAGAGAACACGGTACATTCCTAACGAAAGAAGATCGTGAAGACCACACCAGCCCCCAAGAGGAACTTGCTCACCTCTTGCTTCTGAACGGGAAAGACAACAAAGACACACTCCTGTGACACAGCCCCACCACCCCTTACTGTTAGTGCCTGCAGGGTAACACTTGTGCCTCCAGAGGAAGGACTATGTCTGGGGAGCCTTGGACTGAATTTGCATTCGCTTTATCAAAACCAGGACACCTAAGAAGGACAAGTGAAGATCGCCTCTGGTGGGGCTTTGGCAGAAGTCTGCATGCTGCCTTGCCTCCGTAAGCTTTTCCTGCCAGACTGCAACTCAGCTGACTATGGGAGGCACTAGGCAATTCCACTATACTCTGCTTTTACATTTATGTATAATATTCCTCTTTCCCACTATGTATAATATTCCCTCTTTATCCAGTATATGTGATCTGTAACCATGTGCATCAGGACTCTCAGCTCTACAAAAGCAAGGTACACGGTTTCACTTGGGGAAGGCATGGTCATGGGGAAAATAAAAAAGCCCCCAACATCCTGCATGCTGTGTACAGCCAAGGGTGTGAACATGTAAAGTATTTAATGTGACAGAGCGCCCTGCTATTTATATTTAGTAATGTCCCAATCTCTCCTTTCTGCCCAGCAGGAAATACTGGACAATACTCTTCATAGACTCCATTGCACTAGACCAAGCTACTAGGTTCCTACTGGTTTCCTCCAGCTGAGGTACCTTTGCCTCCAGCCTACCCGCTTTGGTGGAGGGGGAGAACAGCTTGTAAATGCCCCCCAGAGAACGTTGCGAGAGCACAATGAGATGTATCCATGATTGATTATGTCGCTAGTAGTTGTATGCTTAACGAAGTGTTGCTGCTGTAATATTCCACATGGCATACATGGCTAACCCTTTCACACCATAGTCAGTGTTGTGCTTTGCCATATTAATCTGCCTTACACCTACACAGAGCATCGCGCTAGTCGTGACGATACTGGTGGGCCTGATACAAAGCAAATGAAACAAGGTGAAATGGAGGAGTTAGGGATGGAGAAACAGCCCCCAGATGTGGTAATACAATTGCAGGAGTGGGTGACTATCTGAAGTGTGTGTGCTGGTAGATGACTGGACAAGGAAGACGTACAGGCCTAGCCTCTGACACGCACAAAGACAAATGGATAAATTGGATATGTTTTGCCTCCTCTAGGCCACCTACTAGGTTATTTCCCTCCTGACCCATCTTGAAGAGAGGGCACCTAGCACAAGAAGGGTGAACTGTATCTAAAGAAAAACAGTAAGGACTTCAGCAGAGAGCATAGCAGAACTTCATGACTCTTGACACTTGTCCCACTCCCCGAAAAGCAGACGTAAGTGCTCCTGGTTTTGCAAGGCATGCCTGGTTCTCCATCCATGCTGGAAAGGTTGAAGTAAGAGAGTCATTAGAAGGGATATTTGTTGCAGCCTGATGAGAGAAAAAGCACTCCTCAACAGCCTGGCAGGAGAGGGCAGGGTTATGTTGCAGAATTTATTTCCCTCTTCCCAGATCCCGTGTGCAAGAACAAGCATCCAACATGAAGATGTCAGTACCCTCTCTCATCAAACAGGAAGGTAGTCTAGACCACTGTGGAAAGGCAGACGGGCCTGCAGCTTAGTGTGAGCTGAGACGAAAGGACTGTGTGAGTGCGTTGGGGAAAATATCACAGTTCTCTTGTTACTGTTTTCTCTTGGTTGTTCTTTTGCCAGGGCAGGCAAATAAAACTTACAGGTGACATTACTGCATAAAAACTTTGTTTTGCCACCTCCACTTGTTGCTGACAAGGAAGCGGAGTTTGGGCTCAGGAGAGCAAAGTGGAAGACCAGAACGCCAAGGAGCACACTATTCAGACAAGTTATTTTAAGCCTTTTGTTGATCTGTTACATTCCCCTAGGAGTGGGCTCACATTTTAATCACACCATGTAAGAACCAATCCAACTTTAACTGTAAGGCCTGCCAATTACAGTTAAATTACACAATTACACAAATCCTTGTGGCCACAATTTTGGAAACCACATTCTACCCCTGGACACAGCGACAGTTGCTCACTGTTTCTGAAAAACCAGGTCCCTTCCCCAGGCTGCTGACTGCGGCCTCTAGGCTTAGTTGAGGGTATGGAATTGAGACCGGTGGTCTCCCGAGTCTAAATGCACGAACGGAGATGGGCACTAGATGGCAGAAAGGGCCAAAAAAAGTACTTCGGTTATGGTCCACACCCAAAAATTTCAGTAGCCAAATAGTTTTAGTGCTAGTGAATCATTCCTACGGGCCAAACCCAGTACAGTAGCCCCTGAAGCGAAGCTGACAGCACCGAAAGCAGAGAAGAGCTTAATGCATGAAATGAAAACAACACAAGGTACAAACTGAAGACTCTGCACGAACACACCCAACGTGAGAAACAGGACGTCACCGTCGGCTGACTTGTTTGGCGAACAACACTCACTGGCTATGCACACTGTAGATAATATTGACATTTGGGTGTTTTTCATTCTTTGGGCAGTTTTCATTCTTTAGGTGTTTTCCGTTCTTTACATCTACTTCAGAGGAATTTGTACCCTGGCACGCACTGACGCTCCAACAGCTGCCATAATTTTATACTAACAGACCAACCGTGCTCAGTTTGCTGGGGAACCCCCATCCACCCTCACCGCACATGTACGTGGAGCTCCAAGCCTCGAGCTCCACACGCTGCGTGAGAACTGCCGCTGCAGCCTCTTGTAGTGACACACGCTAGATGCAAGGGAAGTTCAGTTAAAAAAGGATCCCCTTCGTAAAGGTGAGTTGCAACCAAACCCTTTTTCCCATGCACAGGGGAGGGTCTATGTTCTCATCCTGCCAAGTCCAGGAGAAGAGGAAGTTTGCTCAGACGCCTGTCTGAAAGCCCGTCTGTGTGTCACACAATACTGATGAAGACAAGCTGAAAAACGTCATTCTGTTGAAAGCTCGAGCCTGCGAACCTCCACTGGCATGTCCCACCAGAAGTTGCCCACGTGAATGGCTGCCCCATCCCACCCCCATGGCTCAAAAACCTACTGGAAATCATGTGCCAACACTGGTGTTTCCTGAGCCATTAGGTAGAGAAGCAGCAGCAGTGGGGACAAAAGCAAAGAGCTTTAACTCTGTGGTGGGATTTCCACTGGCAAACTCGGCTGATGGGCAGGGAACCGTCACGGTGAAGAGCCCAATGCTTCACCCTCTCTCTGCTCACAAACCTGGCAGAGCTCTGCTTGCCCAAACCCCCAGCAGAGCATTTATTTGCTCTCCACAAGAGGAGAGAGGTGATACCGGGGTAAAGAAATCCTTCTTCCCCATTCTTTTTCATGCCATGTCCTCCCTACCAGTGCAGGAGGCCCGTTCAGCATGCGATACTGGCTGCTGCTAAATTCAGGGTTATATTTGCCAAATGTACCGAGGGATGCTAGGAAGCGGGGGGAGGAAGGTAGGTTGTTGTTGTTGTTGTTGTTTTCCCAAGGAATCTGGAGGTTTAGATTGGGGGGAAATTCAGCTAAAGACCTGAACATTCAGACTGAAGTCTCAGCAGGGGGTTTCTCAAAGGCTGGATAATTCCCCCCAGCCTTCGGTTTGCCGGCTGAGGGACAGCAAGACCAGCCTGGGCGAGGGGACGACGGACCCGGGAATCCCGCAGAGGGAAACCCTCCACGCTGCTCAGGCGAACATGTCGCTGGAAGTCGTGACACCCTGGAAAAGCAAAAAGCTGCCGCTCAGGACGGCGGGACGGTCGCAGAGCCCTCACCCACCCAGGACAGGCCGCAGACCTCCTGCGGATGGTTTATTTTTATTTTCTTCCTTTTCAATCAGGCTAGCAGACAGACCTGCTCCCACCGTACCCTACTAAAAATCCTCCCCCCCCGGCCCTGCCGCCTCCCCCGGTGCAGGCGGTGCCGGGAGCCGGGGCCGGGGCTTCCCACTCTCCCCCTCACACCTCAGGAGACCCCAAAATCAGATTTAAGCCCCCCCCTCCTTAGGCCCGGTGCTGGTCCCGCCCCGCCGGGCCCCGCCTTGAGGTGGTGATGGTGGAGGGGGGGAGGAAGGACGGGAGCAGCCGCCACCATGTTGTGCGGGGGGACCTCGGCGGCCCGGCCCGCCACAAACGAGACGCAGCAGATGGCGGATGAGGTGAGGGGACCGCGCCGCCTCGGCGGGGGAGTCCCCGGGGGCTCGGGAAGGAGCGTCCCGGGGAGGGGGGGGGGTTTCTGGCGGGGCTGCCTTCTCCCGCCGGGCCTTCTCCCGGGAGCCGCCGGCTCTCCGTGGGGGCCTGCCCGCCGGGGTGGGGGGGTGCCCGGCGGCGGTAGGTTTGAGCCCGGCGCTGCGTCCCCGTCCCGGTGCAGGAGATGGCGGAGGGCCCAGGCGTGCTGCGCCATTGCCCGACGCAGCTGGAGGCGGAGAGGCCTTCCCTCCCCTCCTCAGTTCAAAGGCGGTAAAACCGGTACACCGCGGAAACATGCCGGCCCTGCGGAGCCCTCCCTGTGCCTGCCCGGCCTTGCGGAGGTTTATCGACACCGGGCAGAGCCGGTTCGGCATCTTAGGGGGGCGGTTTTGAGGGGTTTAGAGAGGAACCGTCGGCAGCCGTGAGTGCTCGGGGGGAGCTGGGCTGCTGCCCGCTCGGTCCCTGGCTCCGCAGGGGAGGTGCGACCCACCAGCGTCGGGGCAGGGACACCAAAAGGTCCGTTTTCTTGATTTTCTTGCGCTCAGGTGGTTCTTACCAAGTCTAAACCTTGTAGCCACCGGTTTGGGGGTGGGTGGTTTTTTGTTGGCGGGGGGGGGGTAAGCAAGAAAACTTGTCTGCTGCTTCTGCTGTTCCCCCACGCAGAATTCAGCTCTAACCACTGCCAGCTCCAAATCGTGATACAGTAACTTAAACTGCCACCCGTGTTAGTGGAGCACATGATTTTGCTCTAAAAATGCTGGTGTACGACTAAGTTCTTTAAAAGCACACGGCGTTGTTTCAGTCGTAGGAACTCAAGTTACTTCTGCTTTTTGGTTTTATCAGCTAGGGTGTGTCAAGCCAGTGGAGAAGGATGAAAGACGATCTCCAGCTTCTTACGCTCTTTGTCATCGTCTGGGTTTGCTCCCCTGGCTGCAGCAGTTTCTAAATACGTACAGAGCACCCAAAGGCACAGCAGTCATTGAAATTAATGTTTAGCTTGTAGAATCTGATGATTCTGCGTTTAAAAAAAGAGGGATGTGCGTCTCCTAAGCGCCAACCTGAGTTTGCAGTAATGAGTACATTATCAAGAATTGCTGAGAGAGTCCCAGATACTGTTTTGACCTGAAAGGGCCTACGTGTCATGTTAAAGATAATGCAGGTATGCAATTAACATTGCACATGGACTGAAAACTAGGTTTGAAATCCTGACTTTCTGTTCTGTGGCAGACTGCAGTGGTTTGGTAATCCAAAACTAAGATGAAGAGTATAAAAATGAAATCCAGTTGGATTCAGAAGTGAACAGAATTAACCAAAAATCTAGCATTTTCATTTAAATCACATAAATATTTCAAAGTTTGTCCAGCTGGTTTTGACTGCCAGTTTAAGTTACTTTATTTAATGAAATACAAATGGGAAAACCCCAAACTGAAAACTTGCCCCTGCAGTCATATCCACATCTGGATACAGACTGTGAAGGAAACACTAGTTTCGTTAAATCTAGGTAGACTTCTCCAATTGTTTTGTTCGCTTAAAATCACATCTTTGTGGAGATTTGTTAGAGCCTGCCAGTTCCCCTGCCATAAATACACTTCCTGTTCCTGCTTTTCCAGTCCTTGCCTCCATTGTGTTGTTTCGTAAGAATTGTGGTGATGGCCAAACATTGTTCAGATTCATGGTCCTGGCAAGTACTGCTGCTCGCCCAGAGCAGGTACAGTGTGAGAGACAGAGCAGGACAGCTTCCTTCCAACGGTGTCTGGCTTAGGAGTTCCCATAGGAACTGCCTCTCCATGGCAAGGATTTCCACCCAGGCCTGTTCTGCCTTTGGCTTCTTACTGGCAGCTGTGGCAGAGGTTAGCCGGGGTGATTTTGAACCACCTGCTTTTTAGTAACTGCTCTGGGATTAAGCAACAGGCCACGCAGAACAGCAGAGAGCCTTCAGGACATGATAATTTTCAGCCCTGTGATTGAATCACAGTTTGGGTGAGAAGGGACTGCACCTCCTGCCTGAGCACAGGGTCAGCAGCCCCAGGTTGCTCGGGGCTTTGTCCAGTCAGGTTTTGAAAACCTCTGAGGATGGGAACTGCACAGTTTCTCTGGGCAGCCTGCTGTACTGCAGCAGTGTTCTCAGGGGAAAAGTTTTTCCTTATATCCAGCCTGAACCTCCAGTTTCAATTTATGACCATTGTGTCTCATTCTTCTGCCATCACCCCTCAGTAAAGAGCCTGACTCCTTGTAGGTACTGGAAAGCTTTCCTCAAATCCTTCTCTTCTCCAGGCTGAGCAAGCTCATTTTCTTCTCACAGCACGAATGCTCCAGCCATCTGACCTCATGGTGGCTCTCCGCTGAGCTTGCTACAGGTTATTGACATCTTTCTTGTATCGGGGGCCCAAAACTGGACGTAGTATTCCAAATGTTCTCTAACAAGTGCCAGGTAAAGGGCAGTAATCGCTTGCCTCTCTCTGTTCTGGCTAGGCTCCTCCTGATCCAGCCCGGTATGCTCTTACCTTTGTTACCACCAGGGCACAGTGCTGGCTCACATTTAGTGCCCTATCCACCAGGACCCCCAGATCTAGGCTGAGATCATCCATCAGCTAGCAGGGTGGGCTGATTCCAGGTCTTTCTGAGAGTATTTCTGTCTGGGCTCTCCCTCCCCGTACTGAATTGGGATGCCTGTTTGTCACATGCTGTGGTGAGTCATTGCCACGATAACACCCTGACAAGCTTGCAGCTGCATGCAACTCTGAGCTGTCCGCAGTCATGGAGCCCAGTGTTCAGCTTCCTGGTGGAAATACAAAATGTGCTGAGGCAGGGCAATTTTGAGACCTAAGAAACCACCATTGCACAGTGCCTAGGATTGCTAAGGGAGCATGGGACAGGATAGGGTCAGTGGGATACTTATGTCCGCCCTCTTCCCTGCTGCTTAAAATTTGTTACAGTAGCTCCAGTGATGGAACCGAAACCACTTGCTCCATCTCCTGACTCAGGAGAAGGGGAGGATGGAGGTCTGAATCACTGCGCTTTCTGGGGCTGTGCCCTTCCTTGCATCTTAGAATGCAAAGTGGTTGGGTGTGCTTTGATTTCCGTATGGCAGAAAAGCATACGTACAAAAGCATCCAAACATCGTTATCTTACTTTTGATGTATTGTTCACAGCCTGGAAGAAGTGTAGAGGTATGACGTCTGAGAGAAGATGTACAGTATGATCAGAGCCCCCAGGGACAGGATAGTCACTGATGAGCCATCTTGCAAAGGCACCAGAGTTTGGTCCTGCGCCTTCTCAGTGCTAGAGAGGTGGCAGAACGTAACCAGTTGCAGGAATTGTTTCTGTTCCTACTTCACTTAGAGCACCCAAGCAGTGGCAAACTGGAACTTGTTTTCCCCCAAGGAAGCAGGTGGGATTCAGGCAGGAGAGCAAATGTATTTATTCCCTTTGAGTTTAGGAAGAAGGGGAAATACACCATATAGCTGGAAAAAGAGTATGTACTCACTGCTGGTACTGTTGCACTGGGAATGGAAGGAGGGCTACATAATGATGCAGTGCAGGAGGTAAGGCCTGGGTAGAACTGTGCTTGCAGCAAGGACTCCAAGACTAATGCATCTTGTCCCTGTAAACAAAGCTTGAAATCTGCTTTCCTGACCAAGAACTTTACCGTGTAGCTGTGATGTTCTAGAGAGCCAAGTGTGGGAGAGAAAGCTGCAATGCAGGAGTTTCATGCCTGCCTCTGAGGTATTGGACAAGTTATTTTGACTTCTTGAGCACTGGTTTTACACTCTGGAAACTGGGATGATAACTCAGAAGCCTTTATGGTTCAGTTATTTTTTGGAAAATATTTGCAGTTTGAAAACATTACAGATTTCAGCAGACACGCTGGAAGAACTGTCAAATAAGTGTTATAAAACCTTAGGCTTGGGTAGTTCGCTTTCAAAGCTTGATTTTTGGATGTCTGTTCTGTGATGCTGGGTCTGTAATAACTTGTTTTGAATTTGAAAAGGGAGCTAATGCTGAAGACGGCCCTTTTTCTTGTTGTAAGAATGATGTATATTAAAAACTTCTCTCTAAAAAGACCTATAGTCTTGTGCAGGTAGATACTGAACCACTTTATATTTGTTGTTAGATATACAGGACAGAAAGGGAAGCTGAGACATCAATAGAGGAGACAATTTGTCACAATAAATCTTTTAGCATACCCACACAATTCTCTTGTTGGAGGCTCCACAGTTGGTGTCAGTCTGTGGTGACTTAATCACACCGCTGTCTTGGCTTTGCTGCCTGTCTAGATTTCTGATCCTGCTTTATTCATTTTAATTCATTTTAATCTTTTAATAACTTGGAAAAGCAGGAACACTCTGGGAATTCAGAAGCAGTGACCTGGAGGGTACTGAGGCACACTGATAGTGTGGGCCTTAAGTCCTAAATACTTGAATCTTGCATCAGTCTTAAATAACCTATTGTTTCCTTAAGGTGAAACCTCAGCTAGAAGAAAAAGAAGGGAAAAAGTTTGATGTCTTCACTGCAGTGGAGTTTAAAACTCAGGTGGTTGCTGGAACAAACTACTTCATCAAGGTAGAGGACACTAGGCAATGGGAATTTTTTTTAAATGTATAATATTTGGAATGGTGGGGTGTTTTTTTTTCTTTACTTACCTACAGAGAGATGCTCATGATTTGGCCTTAATAAGAAAAAAATCTGTACATTAAAAAAAAAAAAATACTAACACCCCCCCCCCCCCGTCTCCCACCCTGTCTCCCTGTCTGTATTAAATGGAGATGAGAGTACTTACCTGTTTTCATAATGATTTTTACTTTTCAGTTATTTTCTGAAACTTGGTTTTGGGGGATAGTTACACATCTGTGATGTTGAGCACTAACATTGCATTAAGTGAAGTCCAGATGTGTAAAGATACAGTGAAGTATCAAATCTGCTTTGATTCTGCCTGTAGTGATGCCGCACACAAACAAGCAACTGTAATCAAAGCATTGAAGTGCTTGTTGTGCCAGATAAGATTAGAGCATTTTGCATGTATTTAATATATTAATCACTTCTATGCAACTCCGATTCCCTACCTGTATATTCCCTGTCTCGGGCACAGGGAGGACTAACAAGCATAGAAGGAGTAGGTGGTATTTCCACAAAGTCCTAACTCCCAGTCTGGCTTAAAACAAGACCGCACCTTCTGAGGTGATGGTTTTTCTTACCACCTCTCTGCTTTTCCATCCTCAAAACACACCAGTCTACACCATCCCTGCTGCTGGAGGCTGTGGTTACTCCGTGGAACTCACTGGTTTTCATGCTTTGCAGGTCCATGTTGGCAATGATGAGTTCATGCACCTGCGGGTGTTCAGAAGCCTTCCTCACGAGAATAAGCCGCTGAGTCTCCACAGTTACCAAAGCAGCAAGACCAAGCATGATGAACTGGCTTTTTTCTAGCAAGTTTATCTTGTGTGTTTTCCTAATGGTTTCTTATGTGCATTTTCTATAGGCTGCAAAATGTTGATTCCTGCGCCAATGAAGGAGAAAGGAAAGTGTCTTGTTTTATACTTAACGCTGGAAAAAATCATTTTCTCTTATGCCATTCCCTTCCTGTGCAAAATCTAAATTTTTGAGTCGCACAGCTCTCTTTTCACCTATACTAATGCAAACCCAAGTAGCTGCACTGACTTCAGTGCAACTTAACCGGAATATTGTGACTGAGTCCTGTTAGTGGACTTCCTTGGGCTGGAAATTGAAAGGGGAGTGATACTCATGTATTTGCAGCAAGGAACAAGAGAAAAACCAGAATCTTTTCTGTGCTGTTTTGCAATTGTGAATATATCTGTAGATGTAAATTGTACTCTGTATTTTATTGGCAAAGACCTGAAGAGAGACTTGAGCTGAAGCAATTTTGAAAGCAAGGGGATGGGGAGGATTATAGTCCTTTGAAACAAACATTGCCTTGGTAATCATGTTTATCCTCTTGCAGCAGTAGGGTGTAATGTCCAGTAGAGGGTGTATGAGTTTAAAAAAAAAAAAGAAAACAACTTGATTATTTTCTCAGTCCTAAGGAAGAAGTCTGGGAAAGGAATTTAAGCTGGACAAGCGTTTCTGCATTAATAATAATAAATATTTCTCTTTAATTGAGATGGCATATTTGACTGGTGTTTCACTGGTCTCTTTACTGGTTATTGGTTATTATCTTCCTCAGAGATTTTTTTCCATGACTGTTTTTCATATTCCAGATAACCTTAATGTTTATTCTATGTTTTAATTAGAAATACTTTCTTTTAATCTGGTGAGAGACATGAAAGCTAACAAGAAAGGCTTCTGAAGATGTATCAGCAGCAAAAGGAACACTAAGGAAAACGTGGGCTGTCTGTGCTCAGCGGAGCAGGGGACCTGCTGGCAGAGGACACAGAAAAGGCTGAGGCACTCAATGCTGCCTTTGTCTCAGCCTTTGCTGGTAGGACTCGCCTTTGGGAATTTGAGGTCCCTAAGGCGACTGGGAAAGACTGGAGAAAGGAAGACTTCACTCAGCAGAGCTGGATCAGGCTAGGGGAACACTTAACCTGGACTTGGACAATGCCATGGGAGTTGAGGGGCTGCACCCATGGATGCTTCGGGAACTGGCCAATGTCACTGCAAGGCCGCACTCAATACCCTTTGAAAGGTGACGGGCTTCGGAGGAGGTTCCCGAGGACTGGAAGAGGGAAAATGTCACTCCTATGTTCAGGAAGGGCAAGGAGGAGCATCTGGAGCACTACAGGCTCATCAGCCTCACCTCAGTCCCTGGAAAGGAAAGGTGATGGGGTAAATAATCCTGGAAGCCATTTCCAAGCACATGAAGGACAAGAAGGTGATTGGAAGTTGTCAGCATGGATTTGCACAGGGGAAGTCATGCTTAACCAACCCGATAGCCTGCTATAATGAGGTAAATGTCTTGGCAGAGGAGAGAAGCTGGATGTTACTTACCTTGAGTTTAGTAAGGGTTTTGATACTGTCTGTCTTCCATAACATCCTCATAGACAAAGTGATTAGTATGTGCTAGATAAGCGGACTGCAAACCAGCTGAGCTGCTGTGCTCTAAAAGTTCAGCAGCCCATAGTCTGGTTAGAGGTCAGTCCCTAGGGGCGTACCCTTGGGGTCAATATTGGGACCAATACTCTTAACGTCTCCATTAATGACCTGGATGATGGGACCAAGCGCACCCACAGCAGGTTTGCAGATGACACGAAACGGAGAGGAGTGGCTGACGGACCGGGTGGCTGTGCTGCTGCTTGGAGGGATGGCAGCAGGCTGGAGATGTGAGCAGACGGGCATCTTGACTGTCAGCGAAGGGAGATGCACAGTCCTGCACTGGAGAAGGAATAACAGGTACAGGCTCTGCAGAAAAGGGCTTGGGGGTTGTCCTGTTGGGCACCTTGTGGCAAAGGTGGCCACTGGTAGCTGTGGGCTGCATTAGGAAGAGCAGTGCCAGTAGATGGAGAGGCCAGTCTCCCCACCACTGCCCCGCATTCAGCACTGGTGAGACCACCTTGGGAGTGCTGTCCCCTGTTCTGCGCTCCCCAGTACAAGGCAGACAGGGATGTACCAGTTTAAGGACAGCAAAGGGCCACCAAGACAATTAAGAGATTGGCACATCTGACTTAAAAGGAGAGGCGGAGAAAGCTGGGCTTGTTCAGCCATGGCAGACAAGGTGAAGGGGGAGGCAGCAGAGCCAGGCTCTTCTCAGTAGCACTCAGTGAAATGAAGAGGCAAGAGCCAATAGCCACAAACTGAAATACATAAATTCCATGTAAATATAGGAAAAAATGTAGGGAAAAAAACCCTAACCTTTTTTTTTTCCTCTTTAATAATCACAGGGGTGGTCAAACAGGGGCCCACATTGTCCAGAGAGGTTGTGGAGGCTCCATTGATGGGAGAGAGCACCAAAATTCTGACTGCACATGGTCTTAGCCTTTGAACTGAGGGGAGACAGCCCACTTCTAGATGACACTGCTGCATGTCCTTGGCCAGAGACTGAAGAAATGACAAGCAGCTTTGAGAGGAGAGGGCATGGTGAGCTTGCATGCATGTTACTGGGCTTTTTTTGTTGGAGGTGTGCTCTGTGTGTGTAACCAGCATTGCTTAGGAGCATGTTCTGTCTCGTCATTATTAGGGGGAGTTTACGTGCTTTTGCTCATATCAGTGCCTGAAAAATCCTCACACTCCCCCTCCAATATGAAATAAAGGGAGGGAGTAAGTCTGGCTTATTATGGCACTTCTTGTTTTGCTAAAATAAAGTGGGTTTTGAGACACAGGGTCTTTTTTGGTGCTGGTAACTCCCACCCTGAAGTGTTTTCACAGTTCAAAAAGCTGAGCATTACCTCCAAATGCTACTCTGTGGGATGTTAGTGGTAATAATGCAAGACTTGCTGCATCTTAAAAGATTTGTAACATTAGACTGCAGGATTGAGCTCTTGTGGAAACTATATTAATTAGATGTGCAAGGGAAGGACTACTCCCAGGAGGCCACAGGCTGTCTTTATGCTTGGAGGAATTAAAGCATCTGATCTAGGATACTGGCATGCAGAGAAATGGGCAGGTGTCACATTTTTTCTAGGCATGATATGCCTGTGAGTGTTACATACCTATCCTTCACTACAGCACCAAAACATGAATACAAGCAAGGTATGGCCTGAGACCCATTTAATCATTTAAAGTCTTATGCCTGAGCCCAGGCTCCCTGGCAGGTAATACAAAGGCCCCTACCTGAGCAGGTGCTAACAGGAAAGTCTTTTTGTTGTGGATTGGGCTTGCCTTCTACCTTTGTCACCTCAGAGCTCAGCTGAAGGCTGCTCTCTTTGCAGGTGGTTGGTGCTACAAATGAACAAAAAGGAATGAGCTCCATAGATCTCCAGTAAAGCACACTCACTAAGTGAGGATGGTCACTCCCTGCTCCAGGGGCTGAATGCTGGGATTCAGCTGTCTCAGGGGCCTATCCTCCCAATCCTTCAAGGAGCTCATTCCTGCCCCCTACCCTGCTCCCACACAGTGAAGGTGCACTTAGAGGGGGACACAGTTTGGCTTCTCACTTCCCCCATGCCAGAAATTATCTATGGATCTATCTATCTATCTCACACACTTTCTGAGGAGTGTCCAATAGGTCGTATTTAATGCACTTAAAAAGCAAAACCAAGCAGCCAATGCTGAAGTACTTAGCCTGTTTGCCTGAAGTATACTCAGGAGGCCCAGGTTTTGTCTTCAGAGGATGCCTGAGTGTTTTGGAAAGAGGAGCTGACATAGGTGTGCTCTGTCTTACAGCTATAGTACCTCAGGTAGCAGAAACAGCCTTGAATAGTATTTCAGAGCCTACTCAAGCTTCAGCCAGGCAGCAGAGCTAGATGTGACATGCAGCAGATGAACAAATAGCTTTCAAAACTTATTTTATTTTCATGCATTTACTAAAACAGGCAGAATCCACATGCAGCTTGCAGAAGTGAGGCACCATTCCTCCTCATCTCTCAGAAGTAGGTCAGAGGATCATCTCTGGTTTTGCCAGTCTGAAAACTGACAAGGCTGGGACCTTGGTTCTCATGAGGAAGGCTCACAAACACCCTTAAGTGGACATAGTCATCATTGCAAACTTGGACCTAGAAACCAAAACAGCAGGAAAGTGAAATGTTAGGTATATCTCCATTTTTACTTCAACAGCTCTTAACCCAAGTCTGGATAGTAACTGGTGGGAGAAACTGTCTACACCTGTAGGAAACTAATAAAAACCTTCAGACTCATGTGAATGGAAAATGAAGAGGACTGCTTGGGTGTGGAAGGACCAGAAGGCACAAGAGGAGAAAGGTTTCGATGGTGGTGTATTTCGGACATCAAGATCCCGGCACATCAGCTCACAGCTTCTTGGGACACTCAGGGTAGGAGACAAGAGACACTGAGAAAAATCTTAATGACTCAGGGGTGGGGCAAGATGCAGAGACAGTGTCAGCTCCTATAAGGTACAGAAAGGTCTATCCAAAACCAGCACACAGTCCTAAGAAGCAATAACAACCTGAAAGCCAGGAACCCTTGTCTGCAGAATTACTGCAAACACATCAGCGCCTGAACAGACAACTTGACACACACCTTGATGCTTGTGGGAGTGAGTGTGAGTGCCTGAAATAATTTTTAAATAAACTCACCTTCCCCACCAGAAAATCCTCACATAACGACCTGCTACGAAGTTGTGCATAATTTCACACACATACAGAGCCAAGCGCAACAGGTGCTAAACTCTCACTGTGTGAGGTATATAGTATTAACAGAAAGTTTACTGCCTTAGGCTCTAAGAGGTTTTTATATGCTTTCTAGTGGCTGCAACGTGGCACTGTTTGTTTCGGTCTGGATTACATCTCAGCTGTAAATCTGTTGGTAAAATACTAGTGATGTGGAAAATTCAGAAGTATAAATTAATCTTGTGACAGAATTTCTTCCAGGTAACGCTAAAATGAGTAACTGTTTCCTGTCACTTGCAAGATTGGGAAAGAAGAGACAAATCATCCATTTTTCAGTGTTATAAATGGATTTCTTCCAAGTTCAGTAACATGTCAATCATCATTTCTGAGTAGTTTGGTCATGAGGTTTAGCATGGACAGCAGACAAGGATTTTACATGGGCTAGGTCAGCAATAAGATGGTACTAAGGGAAGAAATGCAACTAGGAATGACTTCTGGCTTTACTGCAGCCTTCTTGTAAATTGTTACTCTTCATCACTTAGTACTTCGTCTACAAAGTGAAAGCACATCTCACAGGAGCAAGGGAATGATACACATCATTCAGGTAAGACTCAGACTAGCCATGTAACAGGTCGTCTGTCAGTACAATCCCCTGGTGCCCACATAGCAGAAATAATTGTTAAGAGTTATTTTAAGGAAGGACCTGGGAAAAAAGAAGGTTTGGCAGCTTCTGTCCTTCCTGGGACCAACTAAATATGAGAAGCATGGAGCAAATGCTCATAATGCCTCTGCAGAAATACTATCCCCCAAACCCTACCCGCCCATTTCTTTAATAAAAAGATTCTGACCCTTGTCAAGGGAGCACATCATACCAGGCATATGTCTGCACACGTGTGGGGTTAAGATACAGCAGTCGCATGCAAGGTTTACTCTACTTCCAGAAAGCCAGCCTGCCACTAAACAATGCTCTCCGGCCTTCACTTGCAAAATATGCAATTTACTCACAGAAAGGTGCCCAAATCCATGGGTAGGGTTTTCTAGTAGAGGATGAACGGCACTATCAGAGGGTTCCAGATTAAGCATTACCTGTTTCTCCTCCACAGCAGAAAGGGGGTTTTGAAAATACAGAAAGAACTAGCAGGCAGGCTGTACCTCTGCAGCACATGACACAGAACCAAAACATCAACACACATGCTTACATGCAAAACTAGTCAGTAGACTGTGAGATGCTTGCATTAAATTTTTTTAGAATTAAATTAAATTCACCCTAACTCTCTGTCAGATCCTCAGGCTGACTTCAAATTCATCATAGTAAACACAACTAGAGGACACAGAGGCAACAGGAAAGCTACTTTGCCTTGAAAGGAAACAGGAGAGCAGAATTATGACTAATTTAAATAATTTGAGCTGATAAGGCAATCTATAGTCTTTGAGTAAGATGTTCCTAAGAAAGTTATCGTTCACATCTGAAGAAGCACAGTGCCTGTTTTATAAATTTTTACATTCCTGTTCTACAGTAGTGCCAAACAGAGGGATTTTATAAGCATCTGGAGATAGTCCCTGACTCTATTAGTCACATCAGATGGTTTTCTACTACATTTGCTTCTCTTTCTTGCTATAAGCCACTACACAAGTCACCTATATTGTTTAATTACAAAGCACTCCCTTCTATAATATATACAAACCTTAATAAAGTAGTTTATCCCAGCAACCACCTGAGTCTTATACACTATGGCTTTAAAGGTGTCATATGTCTTGTTCTCCTTGCTTTCAAATTGTGGCTTCACCTGTAGAAAGAAAAAGAAATACGATTGGCAGGTTCATATTTAGGCTTTTCTTTCACATCTACCACTCCAATTTTCATCCTTTCAAACAGAGGCCCTTAATGAAATAAACCCAGAACCCCCAAAATAATTCAGTTTACACCAAGACCTCCAGCCCTCTTCCCTAGCATTACCTCCAGCATTCTTTAAAATCCTGTTAGAATTAGACTGCCTAGTCGATTCTTCCCCATCCTGAAAGCTGTCCAGCTAAACTGTTTCCTGCTCAGTAGGGGGAAACTGCTACCTGGTGCTCTTTTAATTCTTTGTCAAAGGAGCTAGGTACCAATCCGTGCTCCTTAGCAGGGTACACCCTGTGTCAAGCACACAGTTACACAACAGTGCAGGACAGCCCCCCTCGCCTGGAACACCTCCGCCCATGCCAGCAGGGAGGCTGCAGAACCCTGTTCTGTTTCACAGCCTCAGAGCTGCACTCGATCTGTTTAATGTTTTTCTTTAAGGACTTGCAGTAGACAGGGTTATTTGAGAGTATCAAGACAACCACCTGATCAAGTAGTTCCGGAAAGTTATTCTAGTGCTGGTGGAAGCCCTGCAGATAAATCTGTAATTTAAACTAAATACGTCAAACATCTAGAACCGCGTAATATACAACTGTAAGTTAATGGTCCAGGATTAAACTACGTACTTCCATCTCCCAAACTGGAAGTACAACCTTTACATTGTGAGACAGAAATCAACCCCCAGACCTGCATAGACATCATCAGTCCTTCACTACATAGCAGCTGCAAGTCATGTAGTTCCAGAAGAAACAATGCTCTGTGCTGACAGCATTCACGCTCACAGCTCAGGTAGATGTGTTTATGCACAGTACACAGTTTAAGTCCTTGTGGATATTAAAATTCACAGTTCAGACATCTACAGACTTTTCACGTATATATTTTTAAAAAAAAAAAAGTGTAACAGTTTTTCCTGAAACACACAAAATGTAGGGCAAGTTTTAAGTTCAGCAGCAATTACAGTGATACTGTCCTCTCAGAGATGAAATATTCTTATAATTACTAGGCTGAAAGGGCAGAGGGGTAGCGAGGGAGATAGCTGTGAGCAGCGGTGGAAGTCTGGCCAGGTGTCTGAGGTGTAAAACAATCACTGGTACATAAATCATGACTATAGTTGTTTGCATCTGATGAGACAAATTCCCTACAGAAAGGCAACTGCAGCAAATGTAACCTGAAAATTTATTTCTGTCATCTAGAAAGCATAAACAATCTTTTACAGGCTGGGTAACAGCCTCTCCTCTGCACGATGCCCATGCTAATGGCCTGATGCATTCCAGAAGTCGGGCAGAGAAGCGCAGCGTCACTGGGCAGCCGGCTCAGGCAGCCCCCGGGAGGGGCCAGCAGCACGTCAGGGCTTCTCACCACCCGCCTGTTTTGCAGAAGCACACAGAATTAATTGGCTTTCTCAGCACATCCACCTACAGCTGGCTGCCACCCCATGGCATTCCTTCCTAGCAGGCACGTCCTGGAAAGCACGCTAGGAACATCCAGATCAACTACTTCCAGACAGTCAGAAATTATCCAATTCATCATATTCAGGCTCCTCATGATCTCTTACTCTGCTATTCTTCCAAGCAGCTTCCACAAGGTTTCTGTACCAGGGAACCGACAGCTATACTTTCAAGTCGGGAGCTGCTAACTCTAGCACACCAGGGAAACTTCCATTTCCAACCCTCTTCCAGCTGGCTGGGTCTGGGAGCTCCTAGGATGCTCCTGAGTGGCAACATTTGGTACATGTTATTTCTCTCTCAGAACAAAACAAAACAAAGCTAGCTCTCTCCAATTTTACAACCTCTCCCAACCTCTGACCATTATGTCCCCCACTTCTTATTTATTGACAGAGCCTTCAGTAAAATCAGGCAGGCAGACAGCTCCTTAATCCTCAGAGGGAAAAATGTAACATTCCTAAGCCCTTATCTAAAAGCTCCTTAAACCCAAAACATTCCTCAGTTTTAGGAAACAGCTGTAAAACAAGGAGACTGAACAAATATTCCCCAGCTCACTAAGGAAGACTATAGACAAGGCACAGGTGTGAGTAAATAATTATGTAATCCCAAGAGCAGATAGAGCTTGGGCATCTCAAGGTCTTCAGATGCTCCTCACAACTTTGCTCAAATCATATGAATTGCTTCTCTGCTTAGCAGAGCATAAAATCCCACAGAATTGCATCATTAAAGGGTGACACCATTATCTGGCCAGAAGCAAAGCAGGACTGCCCCAATGTAAAGTTTGTCTCCACAAGAATCTTTTCTTTAGAGAACTACACCAAAGCCTCTGCAGTGGAGTATAAGCTTTTTCAAAGAAGGAGGACCAGGGAGAGTGCTCTCCCGCACTCAGCACACAAGGCAAAAATTTCACCTTGCAGAAAATAAAGAACAGAGAATAATTTGTTTTTATTTTCCTGAAGCTACTGAGAACAGAAGAATACCAAAATTAAAGTCAGTCCTTTTCAGGAATCGAACAGAAAATTTGTACATCTGCATTTCAGATTCTGTATTTGCCCTGTACTTTGTGAGAATTAGCACAGCCTGAAACAAATGTTCACATTTCTAAACGCGTGTTCACTCACTGACAGTTAAGCACAGTGGTTTCATCTCTGATACACACTGCAATAGGGTGGGATCTTTTGATCACCCATAACACAGCCTAGCATTAAAAACACAGCTCAGTATCTGGCATGCTACACTGTCCTAGCAGTGTTCAAAGGAGGCCCTTAAGATATTTCACAGACTCATGAGTCAAATTTCACAGCCCCCAGCTAGCAGGAGACATTGCCTTCCCTGTCTTACACGTGAGGAAATAAGAATTGCAAATACACAAAGGTGCCACAAGTCCTTGCCTAGGGTCTCCCCTCCATAGGTAAAAAGGAATTTCTGATCTCTGCAAGTGCTGCTCCTTCAACTACTTGTGCCAGCATAGGATGAACACTGTTAACTGCTCCCAAGCGATTCAATCGGTGTCCCCCAATTTTAGATAATCCTTTTCTATTTCTGTTCTGCAGTAAGTTATCTCCCCTCTAAAAACCTGTTATCACCACCCCCCAACACACACTCCAGCTCTCCCCCAGGTATGCATGCCCCACTCTGGCAACCCCAGCTGTGGCTGACTTATAAAGCCCTACAACAGAAGAAGGCTTAGAGGATCTGGGCAAGGGTCATGTGCCTTCAAAGCTCAGAAAATAATGCAGGGTGTGACTGACGGCAGCTTCTGCAAAGAAGCTGACTTTATCTCAACACAAAGGGCATCAAAGTGTGTTCATTTTAAATAAACAGCTGTATCAGTTGAGTGGATCAACTGGTGGTGTAACTCCCTGAGTTCCTTAAAAGGATGTGAACACCTCCCTAAGTCAGCCAGCCCAGCATGGGAATGTGAGATGGGAGACACGAAAGGAGCTTTCACGTGCCATGTTGTTCCACTCCCACACTTCAGGATACACTTTATACTCTTTTAAAAGCTGCTGCACTGCAGGGCATTAGAGCATCTACAGAGGTGTTGTTCACACAGCTGCTTCCAGGACAGGACCGCTGCCTGTAACCAACCACCACGGCAACTGGACTCACCCTGCCTGCCTTGTGCCAAGCCCATCTTGCCCCACTGGCTCACCAACAGCCCCTGCATCACAGCTGTAGCTCTAGAAAACACCAGATGCCAGTAGAGAACATGCTGTTTGTCCATAGCCTTCTCCCATATCTTTTTTTAGTGCATACTGCCACGTGGTTTGTCCTATCCATGTCCTTCAGTAAGGAATTCTACCAGGTAGAATCTTCCCCCTTCAAATACACCACCTTTAATTTCAAACAAGCGACCTCAGTGCTGGCACAGTAGAGCTCGTCTTTGAACTACATGTAAACATGAACCAAAGGTAGCCAGTACTGTGCCTGGCTACAGACAAGGATGACACAGAGAAGTGGTTTGCCTCAGTCTTACCTGTACGCTGCCTATGCGGAATGCTAAGAAAATACTTACTGGCAATCAAGGAGATTCCCATTTTCAGCACTAGCTTCTTCAGTTTAAACACTGGTTCAGTGTCATCATCTGGTCTCCCAGCCTTTACCCGAGCTTCAGGACTCAGCCCTTTGCACAGAGAGAATTCGCCTTTAGATAGGTCACAACTCACCTGGTTAACGATATGCTGGACTTCTGGAGTAGCAGGCTTGGTCTCAGATAAGCCCCCAGGCATCATCGTGGCAGGTAACTTCTCTGAAGTGATGGGTGGTTCTGAAGAGGGAAGTTTAGCACAGTCTGAGCAGAGTCACCAGGCATCCCGTATATATACATACACATGTGTCATGGAATCACATGACCTGTAACATATGGAGCCTACCATTACTGAACTGGAGGAGGAAAGACATGGGGAAAACAGGGGGAAAAAGCAATGTAAAGCACTGATAATACTAATACTAAATGTAAAAAGCACTCTAAAACCTTAAGTGTATATAGTCTCGAGGTCAATAAGAAAAGCAAACAACAGCCTCCAGCCACCCACATCTTAAGATAGTTGGTTTGGGCCGAAACTAGAACCTCTTGCCTCTCCACCCATGTACAGATGACTAGTCTGTGCACTTAGGAAATAGATCAAAGTCACACCCAGTATTTCCCAACACCATTCAAGATTAGAAGAAAGCATGCAGTAGCTTCCTTAGTGCAGGTCCCATTCAACTTGAAATTGTATTGTCTCAATATCCTACCAAGCAGGAAATAGGAGCAGATTGCAATTTATTTTCAGTGACATTTACTTCCCTCTGCCTGACCAGAAAGGTGCCAAGGTCAACACGAGAACCAGAAGGGGAAAAAATTAAATCCTAGTTTCAGGTAAGTACTGTAAATAAGTTATTTCTGCCTCTTTTCTATCAAACCTATAGTTGCATTCAGGCAATCATAATAACAACTGAATATGCAGTACCATTTACATTTTTATTGAAACTCTAGTGCCATTTCCTGGAAGACAAAGTACGATCCCTCTCACTACATTAGTTGTGTGTGCACAATAGCTGTTCTAATTTCAAGGTACTTTAATTTCACACACTGCTGAAAGATGTAACATGCAGAATATATAGTCAGAAGTATTCATTCTGCAATTACAGTCACAGACATATGACATTGTACATTCATAAATGGTCATGAATATGACTAAGTTCAAAACACGCGCAAGCTACTGAAGAAAAGCTAGCAACTGTTAGCAGCCCTACCCGGTAAGGGAGAGCTAACACTTCAAGACCCCAGAAAAACTACTCCCCTTCAGTATCCTGCCATCCCCCTTCTCCAGCAAATGGGAGGAATGTTGTTCCAGAGCCAGGACCAGGGAAGTAGCGACAGACCAGATAATTTTTAGTCCCTAGGGTGGGTACATGGGAGGGGTGAAATGAGAGTATGTGCTGCGCACAAGCAACGGGCGTTTCTGCTGAAAGCAGCAGTAGGGAATTCACTAGAAACAAGCTAGAAACAAGAACCCACAGCAATGGTGACCATGCAACACAGACTTATTGGCATCCTAGCCAGCCTACTTACTGGCCCTCCTCACAGATGACAAGTGATGCAACAGACTATAAAAAAGTACTTCTTATCTAACTTCAAGGCCTGTTCTTGGCTCAAAGGACCTGAGATTGAGAAATTGGGGCTGTAAGGGCCCTAAACTCAACTCAGGAGCATGTTACCAATAAGGATCTTGCAGAATTTCCCAAACTTAAGCAGCAGTGTTATGGGAGTGGATGAAAGGCATTTGAGGAAAGACAGTTGTCCTGAGACAACATCTTTCTGAACAAACAGAAAAATGTGCCCAGTTCTTGGAAATAAAGGGAATGGGAGGTGTTAAAACTGGAAGTCTGCCACTTTCTCCAAATTCACCGCTCCAGATGAGGAGTTCCTCACAGCCCAATTCATGGAGTTAATTCAAGCTGATGAGCTCAAACTCCAGCTTTTGCACAAGACCCTGCTGACTCACTCAAATGCTGATCATTTTCCACCATGTTCCTACCATGCATCTTATTCACACAGCAGGACAGATAAGCTAACTAACTGGAAGAGCCAGCTCCCCTTACTGAGGCCAGAAGCCACAGAACGCGTCCGACAACCATGCAGCACCAATGCTAAACCAGGATATTTTATAAACTTCTCCACTCACCAGGATGCACCAAATCCTCTGGCAAGGGATGTTGGTAAGATCCCCAAGGTAGCACTACCCCTCTGGAGAACTATTGATTCTGATTAGTAAGAAATACACTGAGCACAAAGACCAGGAAGATTAATTTATAATCTTGGAAAAACTCTAGGTGTGAAACTAAAGATGTTAACGTTGCGTGGAAATCATTCATTGGACTCCACATTCCTGGTTTTTTTGTTGTTTTTTTACTTCAGAGCATAAGAACTTCCCCCCGCCCCCAGAACACACAGAGTTGTGCAGAAGGGAAGGGAAAACAACACTAATTGTTGGCAAGCTGACGCTAAAGTTTACACAGGCCAATCAGTCTGTTTTCTTTCCACAGGAGTGCTAATGGCCATCGCAAAATCCACTGCTATTTCTAAGATTGGGACGTAGTACTCATCTTGCACACATAGTTCATGAAGTCACTTTGAAATGCTGACGTTTCACAGACCTGCTATCAAAGATCATCAGTGACTATGCACTATCCTAGGCAACCCTCATCTACACCTCCCTCCATTAAGCTTTGGATGTAATGGAACAGCATTTGGAACATTGCCTTGAAAAGAACAGCCATCCCCATTCCATTTCTTGCACAACATCTACAAGCTAGTGAGTGTCTCCACTTCAGTATCTGAGACGCGTTTGACATTACATACCATTCCAGCCTACACTCACCATTTGCACAGATGGCAATTTCTCTGCACATAACTGTACTGCTGTTAACTTAGAGAATCTCTGCTGGGAGAACAGTACTAGTACTCTTTACAGTTTTAAAGCTGAGTAATATCTTGCACTATGTACTATTCCAATAATAAAGAAACAAATCTTTACAGCTTGCAGGCCACTACTCTCTGGTCCTATATAAGCAATTTTAAGAAGTAGAAGCTATAGTCAATAAAAACACCAGTACATAAACAAAACAAAGCAAGCAAACAAAAAAACCCAAACCCCAGGGTTATCTATTTATGAGTTATTTTTAAAGCAGAAATTAAGCCACCTCTGTAGAAATTATTGTGAAAGCTAAGTCAGTAGGTCAGTCTTCTGATTTCACAGTGACAAGACACATAATTGTGACTGGATGAAATGACACATGGTCTGCACCATTTTAAGAGCTGCTGAAGGAAAGCAGCCCTCCATCTACCAATTGAAGATCTATTTGTCATCATCACAGTAACAGCCTTGACTTTCAACATGCTAGTCTGCAAAAAAGGCTTCCTCTCCTGCTACCCACTGATTTCAAAAGACTTCTGACATTGTACATCAACTAGGATTAACAGAAACCTGAACTTCAGCAGCACAAAGTTACCATATCCACACGTATGCTGAGCCTGTGGTACCAGTAAAGAGCCTCTTCTGCTCAGTCTGCTTCAAGACAAACAAATCCTATCATTAAAAAATTCTGTAAAGAGATTACCTACTTCTTCATTCTCAAGTGCCTACAGGCTGCATGAGACAATAGCACCGAGTGCCAGAAAAAACCCACACCTCCTTCTGTTTCACAGAAGGAAATAAAAAGTACATGCTTGAGAGGACTTTCCAAGCAAGCAAGATCTGCCCACCTATATTCACCATTTCTGGAAAGCCCCAGAAGAAGGGCAAGCCACCTGCAGGAGATCTAGGCTCTGGGCAGGGGCATCAGTTGTGCTTTTTGTTCAAGTGCCTTTACGTGCAGAAATAAAAGTTAGAACCAGGAAAAGAATGAAATCTTGGTATTTGTGGGATCCATTATTTGATTCACATATGACATCAAGCAGCCCAGTAATTTTGTGACTACCTTGATGGCAAAGTTGAAGCAGGATTCAATCGCAGGCTAAGCACGATCCTAGAATGGACAGGGGTCACTAGACACAGAGATTTTACCTGCCTTTGTTTAGTGTGGCCCACAGCTGATACCAATGCCATTTACATACCATCACAAAACATCCCACTTCACAGGCAGATCTTAAGTACTCAAAAAATAGCAAAGCCGTTTTCTCCTTCCCTGTGCCCCAAAGCATGGCATGCAATACCAGTTACTCACCTTAACGTTCCACTAAGTTCAACAGCAAGATTCAAACAGCCTCTGATCCAGGTGATTTGCCATGTACTGTAAGATATCCCCCTGTGCTCAGAGCAAACTAAATAGAGTAATTCAACTTCTTAGTGCAACCCTCTGTATACAAGCTGCAAACACCTGAAGAAGGGATGTTTGGGACTTAGAAGTCTTCTTATGGTATGAGAAGTTCTTCACATACATGTTTGTATAGATCTACTCATTTGGCCTTTTGTTCAAATGAAAAATAGAGCTATGTTGGGGTTGGGGTTTTTTTTACATAGTTTTCTCATAACAAATGCTAAGCTGAGCTACTGCAAAAAAAAAAAATAATCTGCATATATATCACATCCATTTCACAGGTCATTTTTCACAGCATGTCCTTAAGTGAAGAAGTTTTCCCACAACAGCTGAGCAAACATCTGGATGGATAGAGGAGGACAGTGATTAATTCTCATTACATTCTCTAGTTTCTACAGAAATACAATACAAGCTTAAATTTCAAGAGTATTCATGACAACTCTACACACACTGGCAGAAGTTTCTATCATACAACTGGCTTAAAAGGAGAATTTGTCTCTGCAGTTGTAGATCCAAGCCCTGGAGAGAACCAATATTTTAGACGCCTATATTAGAGGTCAGTATTAAGAGTACCACCTTTGAAATCAAAACTAACTGTTCTCAGCATCTCATTAGTGGACCATCTCCTGTAGAAATTAGGTTACTGGCAATTCAGCACACAGTTCTGAGCAGTATTTGATTTCCACTTCGAGGATAAACAATTATAAGAATTTAAGAGTTGAAGAACAAACATGTTTTCTGCTTTCAGAGTTGCAGAAAAACAATGAGAATACTTCAAGAGTGAGACGAGCGCTCCAACTGGAGTAAAGTTCTGCTTAGAGCAGTTGCAGTACCTTGGGAAAAAAAGGAAAAAAAAAAAAAAGAAGTTTGAACATTAGGATTTACATCCTCAAAGACTTAAAATATATTTCTGCCTCACTGTCAAAGAAAAGTGAGACTAAGTGACTCTGCTGCCTAAAAATAAAGGCCACCAAGTAGTTTGAGTCTCTGCTGGACAAACAACTGTAAAACAGATGATGCTGCACAGATTTTTGCCAGCTGCCAGTAACACAGGTACATTCCTCCATTTACTTCCCACCCCCCGTATATGCACAGCTTTTAGGAATGTGAGACTATATAGTAATTTCAGTGTGGTTACTGAATTCCAAGTGTTTGCAAGATGGGGCCTGTATTTTTAAGGCTCTGTTCAAGTTCAATGGTTCTTAAAGACATATCACTAAGTAATAAAACCAGCTGGCAACCCAGCAGACCTTGTCATTTGACTGTCAGCCCATTAGAGTTAGTAAAAAATCAAGGTATAATTACAGCAATGCTGCTTTCCTCGTACTTAGCCACTTTTAAATGCTGTGTTACTGCAGGTTTGTTGCATTAAAGCTTTCTAAATACATCGCTGTGGCAGAATCCACAGCATCAGGCGTGCACAGCTATTTCTCAGTTCAAATGCAATTCACCTATAGAATTAAAGGTTCAGAAGGAGGGACAAAATAGGGTCACTGGGTAGTTAACTGTCTCATTCCTGAATGAGACATATCATATCCAACCCAAAGTGGTTTTAATCGACACTGTGTTCCCAATCTAAAGACAAAATCCAGAACTTGGTAACGCAGACCAAAGGACAGTATGCAACAGATGCTGCCTGTCAGCATTGTGGGAACAGTGCCAAACCTGTATCCACATGCAACTCTGAACCAACGCTGCTAGTGTTGAGTAGTTCGGAACAATGCTGGTAGCTTCTTACTTTCAGGGATACTGAACCTACACTTGCTGATCATTCTGCAATTCTTATTTCCTTTCAGAATTTAGTAGATTATTGCGCAAACACACCAATTCACTCATAGTTTAGCAAGCACCAGTTCAGGGAGAGCCCTGTCCTCCCTGCTCAGAGCTGGTTTTTACCATTTCTTCCCCTCTAGGACTGCTGTAACTGTAGAAGTTCAAGAAAGATGCCAGTTTCGCATTCCATTTGAAAATTATTTTAATACTATAAAACTCATTTGTTCACATATTTTGTACAAAAGATGAGTTGTTTTCTCTTAATTACAGGAGAATCATTTCAACCTTGAGATTTCAGCTAAGTAGGTCCAAAACAAAACAAGACTGGGTTCTACTGGTTCTGGAGGGTCCCAATACAGCTCACCCAAGGTCTCTTTCCAGTTCGGCTCTCATGGTTATGGACCACCTTGATGGAAAATACCCCACATCATTGACTCTTCGGAGGCTTGTAGTGAATTCGGCAACGCTCATTAAATACCTGAGACACCAAAACAGAAGAGCAAAAGCGAATCAGCCCTCATCCAGGAGATGATCAGAACTTCAGAGCTAGTTCAGTCAACTATCTCTTCACGTAGCACCCATCTCAAGCTGCCCAGCCCTGCTGTACCAATAAATGGTACTTACCAAGGCATCTGTCTCCATTCACCTTCTCTCCTGGCTTTAGTGAATCCAATGTTTGCAGCCTGATGCTGGGGGACTGCACAGCACTAAAAGTTTCCTCCCTCAGATAAGGCAGGCTCATAATCCTGGTAGTCTGTTATCATCAAAGATGCTGGTGCCTTTTTTTTTTTTTTTTTTTGAAAGAGGGAGGGAAATTATCAGTGGAAGGCTCCTGACCGGCTGTGTTCTGTTAAGTTCACTCTGGCATTCAAATTTGGACATTGTTTCTTCTCTTTCCTGAGTAAACACATTTTACATTGTCATGACAGCTAAGAAGAGGTGCAAGGGCTCTTGGAAGCCACGTTCACACTTTTGGTTATCTGACCGCAGGTGCTGATGCTGCCAGCCCTCCTATTGCAAAGGGCACACTGCTCTCACCTCACTCACCTCTGGCATCTTCTCTGGGTAAAATTAAGCACACAGAACTAGAGACTGAAGATCATGTTTATTTAGCTTGAACTGCAGGCCTTGTCCAGCAGACTGCTTACCCTAAGGAGGGCCAATAAATGTGACTAAAGTAAGGCAGTCTGAATCAAAAGCACAACACATAGGCTCACACCAAAGTTACAGGTGCTCCTTACAAGCGATTTAGTTAGTTATCGGTTTGGCTCCAAACTTTGTCCGGCACCATGTCCTGAAAAGCGACACGAGCACCACCTAGCACCAAGTTGAGGCACTGGCGGTTATTAGTTCCCCCACCAGCACTCCTGCAAGAGCACGTTTTGGCGAGCTGTCCAGGGACTTTTCAGATCCGAATGCCTGTGATCGTCAGGATATCAAGTTTCATGAACTCTCCCATTGGCTTCACATGCAAAGTGAGCAGTCTTGTAATTTTGCATAAGTTATGCATCACTTCATATAAATACATTATTTTAAACTGTATCTTCCTAGAATCTTCTACAGCTGATCTTATTCAGAGTTCAGAACCTATGGCAATTTCAGCAAAAGTGATGTTTGCAGCATGCATTTGTTTTAGCATTGATTCTTAACAATTTTTGAGTAATTTTCAACTTCTTTTCAAATTTAATTTAAGAAACAGACATGTATTACAAACTGCTTCATATTGCAGAAAACAAAAGTTGTGATATAGTTTCACATGCACACAGCCAGCCTGTCCCACTACGTTACCACATGCAACAGACACCTCTGGAAGAGTTAAGAGTATGTAAAGGTCTGAGATCAGGTAAGTGATAGAAGGAAACTGTAGAAACTAAAAGCCACAAAGAGTTCCCATTCAGAAGCATTTTAATACTATGCAAATTGCACCATTTTTGTCCATTGTCTGTCAAAGACATTTTAAGAGCATATATGTCTTAAAAGGTACTGGAAATATACTCTAAAACACTGTAAAGGTCTCTTGCATCAAACAACACACCAGCTTGCTATCATGCAAACTTTTAAAGCATTTTTAATAGTAACTCTGCAGCCTATGGAAGGAAGATCAATACTGCAATCTTACTAATACTGCTGCCTACTTTTAGGATCACTGACCTACAGATCTCAGCGTGTTAGTCAGGCCAACTAACTCCACTGGTCTACCTGTGAAGTGCTACTCTCATTTTTCAGACAGGAAAAACACTGCCTGAGAAAACTTAACACTCACTTTGCTATGCAGCAGTTTGATTTTGCTGTCTTTTACATATTAATACAAAACACTCCAAGGATAAACTCCAGTGTGCAGGTGCTGTACAGAGACTAATGCAAGTGTCTTGTTTTGGAAGTCAATTCCCTGTTTGGTATCAGCCAAACAAAATTCCACTGCATGCACTTCTATAAAGCAGCATCTTTCTGTATGCCACTATTGCTACAGCTACCCAGAGTAAGTGTTTGAAAATAACCATTTCCTAATCAGATTTTTCCAATCAGTTTTCTGTTGGTTAAGGTTAACGTAAATACATAAGTGTACGTTCCAACTAAAAGTCTGCAATAGTAAAAAAAGAGTGGAGGTCCTCACCTGCAAACAAATAACTACTCCCATGTAATAAACTGCATTCGGTCCACAACTATGACCGGTTGGTTCCAATTCCTTCAGTGACATATTTTTTATAGGCAACTAAATGAGACATTTATGTCTATATTCAGAGGGTGACAATAGCAGAGCTAGAGATAAAACCCAGAAAAACTTCCTCTTCAAGCCCTACTCTAAACACTAGCAGGCTAAAATATCCCTGCACCACGCGTACCTCACTGTTCATGAACTCTCCATCTCCATCTTCAGGAAAAATTAGACATTTCTGTCACTAGCAAAAGCTTAATGCAGCTACAGGACATCACTGGCATCAGTGCTAAGTTTGGTGCCAACTCTGGGCTTTGGAATGAAGATTGGGGGCAGGGTTTGTTCCCCTATAGCAGACTCGTCATAAAATATTTGCCACTGGTGACCTGCAGCATATTGTTAAGGCTGTGGCGTTGCTTAGTTACATCGGAGCTGGTTTAAAATTCATTAAGCTTAAGGGTATGATTAGCTTTTTCAGACAGTACAGAGGTAGTACTGACGGCAAAGCATATGTGGAAAACTGTAAACGTTCGTCTAATCAGCCTGCATTCAGCTGTATTGTGGTGACTAGACCTCCAAGAATAGGCAAGACTTAAAGCTGTATTGCCCTTACACTGATGCAATCTAGGGGACTAAAGTCCTGAAGTAGAGATTAAAAAGGGAGCTGCAGATTTGCAAAAATCCTTTTTGCATTTAGAGAGGGAAAGAGGCTCTCCATACAGTATTGAAAGCTCTGAAAAGCTACAACAAACCAGAAACGGATGCTAGATGTGAAATGCTGCAGTGATAGAATACAGCAACCTCAGAATTTAAGCTCAGCGTTAAGATCACTTTATAACAAGATAGCGTCTGGGGCCATCAATCCAGAGGGTGATCTGCCCCTTCTCTTGACACAGGAGGGCAACAGCAAGCTGCCCTTTGCACCAGGGAGCATCAGTCCAGGCCTGCAGAAGCTCCATGAGGAAGAGGTTCAACTTCTACAGCCCATCCTCCTCTGGCCTCTGCTCAGAAGCACGATCAGTACCAAACACAGCCAAATTTGAAAGACTCATCTCTCTGACATTGTTAGAGGCCCAGCAAAGCTTTTCAGACAGGCCACCACAGAAAAATTTACAAAGTCCTTAGCCACTGGGCAAGGCAGAGGAAGGGACCTAGACAGGGAGTACTCCACAGTCCTTCTTCCCCCCTAAATCAGATGCTTTTCTTTCCTTTGCAGTGCAACTGAAAAGCTTTGATATCCGCATCCAGAACTGAGGAAATGACTGATGTGAAACATTTCCCCCAGTACTGCCCTCACCTATTTCTAATTAACCTGCCTCACAAGGCACTGGTCCTGCACCTCCAGTGCAGGGCTGTCTGTTGGGACAGAACATCATCACTGTTTTAAATGACTGAGTACCTTCCAGCTTCTGTCGTTTACCACTTCTTCAACATTCAGCTCCGACTGCATCAATTTCAACTGCAGAAAGTAACAGATAAAGAGATTATTGTCAAACAGGCCTCCTTGCAGCCTTCAGTATTTACTACCATTGCAACTTACTAGATCACAACCCCAGTACTAGATGCAAGTCCCCTCCAATGGTGCAAACTGAAGGGCATGTGTGATCATTCCGAAAGCCTGGCCCTTCCATTCAGCCAATACTCGGGGCAGACTGAAGTCTGCAAGGGCACAGTGAAGGCAAACTCACAATGCAAGCCTGGCAGAAGTAGCTCCTGATTACTAATGCTCAGTTCTTAAATATTGCCCATCAAGATTTGCTAGCAATTAACAGATTAACATTAATGGCTTCACAGACAAAAATAACTATGCCTAATTCTAGCCCTTGGAACAGGGAATGCCACTGCTGGGGTTAGCTCTGCAGCCTTGAGTTGTCATTCTTCCACACATGCATTACTAGAGTCATACAGGGAGCTGGCAGCAAAGCTAGGACTCAACACAGATCTCAGATGCTGGATCTAGAATTAAGATCATAAAGAGATCCTTTCCACTTCCTTTGCCGCCTACTCTGTGCACTGACGAAAAAAGGGTCTACAAGAACAGATCACGGATATTCATGCTATCTGAACCAGTTAATATGTTATGTGATCACAGTAGGACAAATCAGGTTTACACAGATGCAAAAGCTCTGGCAAGAACTACCACAATACACAGTCCTTGAGCACTCACTCGACCCATGAGAAATGTAAGAATCTCTTTGTTTCGCACCCATTAGAAACTCCAAGGGGCAGGTATGACAGATGTGTTTAGGTGACCTGCGGTAATTTGACCCTGCCACAAGGCCCTGAAGCAATAGTAGCAGATAAAAGAAACCATCTGCCATTTTTGCCTACCTACATTTAGGATGTATTTTTGTTACAGTCTTTAACACAACAGACTAAGAATCAGAGCTTATCCATTTTAAATGCATGATTCCAATTAGAGAGATGGTGAACAGGTGCAAGCCAAGACAGCAGTTGCATCAAAAACCTTCCAAGTAAGATGTCCAGACACACACAGCTACTACAGTTGTTGGATGGACTTTTACCTACTCAACGGGACTTCAAACTGTTTGAAATGACAATCCAACATCCACAGAGTAACTAGATGACCAGGATTAGTCTCTATAAAATAACCACTCAGAAGATCTGTAGCAGTTCAAAGAAAGGTTTTTCCTGCTGGAGTATGTGAATAGGTTTATGATCATCTGGACTGTGACATCAATTGCCTCTGAAGCCAAGCCTAAGCAAAACTACTATTTTAGCCTTTTCCTTAGAGTTGCAGACCTGAACAGCAATATAGTATCAGTCAACATGGCTATACAGGGGGGGTTGCTGCTGTTTTTAAAACATGCTCTGATATTTTAACAAGCTTTACTAATTCACTTGATAAAGCTAATAACCGTTATGCTGTATGTTTTGGATTTCCAGAATTTATTTGGTTGGATATTTTATGACACCTCATTCAAGTAAACTAAGATGATAACAAATTAATACAATAATCAAGTGATGTTTTAATGTACGTGGATTAAAAGAAGTGACAGCTAGACTGACACTACTCCAAGTTTTCTTATTCAATGACCCCAAAGTAATAATTTTGGACAAAGTCCTCCAATTTGTACCATTAGCAGGCTGAGAGAAACACAACAAGATTGCAACCAAGTGAATATACATTTGAAATGCATGATCTTAAATGTAGGAGGAAGCAGGCACCCTATGGACACCTCAAAGTCCAAGTGCAAATTTGAGATCATTTCATCAAAAGATTTCTGGGATGTTTCCAAATCATGGATTGCTTTTAAGACTTGAAATCACCTCCAATTATTAAACATTATCATTGTGATCCTCCTAGTGGTTTCAGTGATAGGTTTGGGGCTCAGTAATTAAATCATTTAAAGAACTGGCTCTGCAAACAAAATTCATAGGAAATACTAAGCTACCATTGTAGTTTTCCAAACTAAGATGGATGCTTGTTAGCAGTTCCATAAGTGAGGCCTGAAGAATAAAACCACTTGCTGCCACCCGGTTCTTTAAATCTGAGCTCAGGACAGAGCACTTCTCTGAAAAGCACATGAACAAACAGTTCACTCACTCAATGCCTGGGAAAAATCAGATTATTGAGTTCAAATCATCCCCTCAGGAAGCTCTTTTGCTTCAACTGCTCTTTGAAACAGGGGCTACAATAGGCTCCTCTTGGAAGTACAGGGGTAAGTGAGGTAGTTCAGCACCGCAAAAGCAAAATTTCAAGACCCATCTCTTCAAGTCTTATAGGACCGCAGCAGAGAAAGCTGCGCCCAGGATATAGGGCCATATATATATATGTATGTGTGTGTGTGTGTGTATATATATATATATGATGGTAGAACATCTGGCTGTTATAAGAAGAACTCACTGCTACATTGGAAACTCAAAGGGACCATTTTAGAAACCCTGGTTAGACAGCCCTCAACAGAGGAAGGCTCACTAAACTGCTGAACACAACAGATACACCTAGGCAGCATATGCAAAAAAAGCAATAAGCAAGCAGTCTTATTTGGTATGTGCTACAAGCATATGGTATGGAACATGAGCCATACAGAGGCAGGTCTGGAAGAGAAATCAATGGAAGAGTTCACATCCCTACTAATCTCCACTCCTAGAGCTACACCTGCAGTATCCCTTCCCCTACAAAGGGGGCCCTGGAATGGCAGCAAGAACGTCAGCGGGGTTCCTTTCTCCACTTCTGATACTCTGTCTAGATCACCTCTGGCAAAGTACACTTTCCGTCCAGAGGCCAGAAGGTTGACAGGATGTTTTGCACGTTAAAATTCCTTATGCAAACCCAGAAGTCTCTCTCACACCATCACAAGGTACTCAAAAAATTAATCCAAGAAATACTAAACAACAAAAAAGTTGGTTCAGTGGAATTCAAGGTTGCCTGGTAGCTCCTTATAGAGGACGGGAACTCCAGTTAACACACTGAGTAAGATATACTCGTTTTACAAAATCTCAAAGACAAAATGAACCTTCAGGCATTCTGAAAGGACCAAGCAAGCCCCAGGTAAATTGTACACTACGTGGTGTTAGTCAGCAAAGGTTAGAGTCCACCATGGGGAAGTACACATGTTTTTCTACAGCATTTGTGTAATAGGATCTCAGAAAATGCTCCACTTGCAGGATAAAAGCTACTCTGTCTTGAGGGCTAGGGGAAATGGTTCTCACAAACCCAGCCAACAAGAACCTCGGAGAATACTGCCTGAGTCAGGATCCACTCCAGGTTCTCTCCATCACACTGGTCTTTCCATTTGGGAAAGATACCCTCTTCTTCCTCTCTAAGCGATCTCTAAAAAGCTCCACCACTCACCTTCGTCTGCTCTTTCCTGAGTTGCTTTAATAACGCTACGTCATCCTGGGCCTTTTCCCTCTCTTCTCTGAGAGTTTTCACTACACTGGAAGTCTGAGCAATGCAGTTTTTGATGATTCTCTCTCTGCTGGTGTGAGCATCCATCAACTAAGTGGGGAAAGAAAGAACGTCACAACAACTCAGCAGAGAATAAAACCCTCTGAGTTACAAGTTAAAAGAGAGACTTTCTAAAGTCAAGGTATTGCTGTGCCTATAGAAATCCCTTTGACTCTATAGTTCAGATGTTGGAAGCAACACTGCTTTGAGCAGCAGCTACCAACCTGATCAAAAGCCAAAGATACACATGAGCAGGAGTCTTGTAAAGTAGCACAAAAAGCATGCTAGCACCCATTTTTAAAAGAAAGAAGTGGGCTAGGCTAACGCACTGTACCTTGAAGGATCAGTATTGCGGAACAAATTAAGTTCCCCACGTGGTTTTAAACTGAAGTAGCTGTTACATGCATGTGGTTTAGAAGCGTAGAGTTGTCAAGCATGTCAGTTACAGACACATAAAGCATGACATATAAAGGCAGTGGTTTCCTTAAAAACTGAGGATGCTTTACTGGTCACTGCACATTAATAAAACATCAGGAATTGTGCTGAAAGTTGAAGGAGCACACACTCACAGACTGGTACAGCTCTTTACACGTCTGGCCGGCATCAATTTTCCCCACAAAGGAAGCCGTTGGAATCGTAGTGTTTAATTCATGGACGATTCTGTCATCGATCGTCCTCATCACCCTGAGCAACTCCTGTATTAAAAAAAAAAAAAAAAATTAAAAAAGTTTGCTTATATCTCTGAGAAAAGCCTACTACAAGAAAATTTGCACGATTAAGCCTTTTAATAGAAAACTAAGTAGACTGCTTACAAACAGCAAAAAGACCCCGCACCAAACGAACCGTTTCTGTACAGGGGTATGCGCTGCAAACCAACTACTCTCCTTAGCAGCGAAGGCTGACGTGGGAGGGTCAGAACTAGTCAGTGCTGAGTAACTAACAAGGCCCCGAGCCCCCCCCCGGCCCTGCTCGCCCCGATTCCCTCAGGAAACCCACCCACCCTCCCCAAGGCCCCTTCCCCTCCCGTTAACTCTTCCAGGCGGCAAACTGGGCACGACCTGCAGCAAAACGGCAAACTTCAAATTTAAAAAAAAAAAAAAACAAACCAAAACAAACACGGTTTTGAAGGGAGGGAAGGGGGGAAGATGTTTAAGAAGAGGTGAGGTGCCCCCACCTCCGCCGACCCCCTCACACGAAGACCCGCGCCATACTTCGCCTTCCCTTAAACAACAAGAAGGCGCCGACGCCGCGGGACCCCCCCAGGAAGGGGATTCCTTCCCCCCCCCGGCCTCCCTCCCTGTCAGAGACCACCGCGCTCCCGCCGCTGGTGCTGAGGAGAAGGCCGGACCCTTGCCCCCCCACCCCCTTCCCCTTCCCGCCGCATCCCGATCGCTGTGGGGAGGGGTGACCTCGCCGCCCGCCCGCGCTCCCTCGGGGCCGCGCAGCGTTTCCATGAGGAGGAGGATGAAGATGAGGAGTCGGCGGGAGCGCTCTTCTCTCTCCCCCCTCGCTCCCCCCCCCTCCCCAGCCCGAGGCGGGTTACCTGAAACTCGGCGAAGTCCTCACAGCTCGCCGCTCCGCTGGGCGCCGCCATATTAGAAAGGCCGAGGGCCGCGGCGGCGGCCAATCCAAGAGGGGAGGCGGGATGACGCGCACGGCACGGCGGTGGGCGGGGCGAGGCGGGGCGGGTCCTGCC
>NW_010972664.1:23226487-23226700 GCF_000737465.1 Haliaeetus leucocephalus
CGGGGCGGGACGGGACGGGACGCCGGCCCAGCGGTGACATTGAGGGAAGCCGGGGAGGGCCTGGGGAACGCCGCCGGGGCGGGAGGCCGCGCCATGTGGGGACGCGCCGGTGAGTGAACCCCCCCCCACACACACACGCACGCACAGGCCTCCACCGCCGCTCTGGGAGGCTCGGGGGCTGCCCCCCGGTTGCCCCCCCCCAATAAGGCGGCG
>NW_010972664.1:23226710-23292003 GCF_000737465.1 Haliaeetus leucocephalus
GGCGTTGTCGGGCCTGAGGAGGCCCGGGGGGACCCCCGGAGGTGGCGGGCCCCCCCCCCCGGGCGGTGTGGCAGGGCTGAGGTGAAGCGTCCGTGTCCGATGGGTGTTAAGGCTTGAAGGCCGGCTGGTTTCGTTTGGGGAGGTGGGTCGGCTGTAAATGTACGTTTTTGTTTTGTTTTTTTCAGAGCTGGAATGTAAAGGGCAGCTGTTTCTCGTAGGAGAGACGTTTTCAGCTAGCATAAGGAAGGAAAAAATAAGTCAATTTCTATGTTTAAAAGTCCCCTTTTGCCTTTCAAAGTATTTTTTCCCCCTCAGAATTTTTTCATTCTATTAATTAATGAATTAGAAGCTCTTTCTTGAGAATATGTTTTCATAGATAAGGTGCCCTGTCCTTTTCTAATACACTACAAAGTAGGTATCTCAATACGACAAGATTTTGCTTTTTTTGGCTTTTTTCTTGACTGTCAAGTCTGCGACTCGCTTTTGGGATGTGACAAGATTGGTAGAATGCTGGTGTGCGGTCCTTAAAATTGCAGTGCCCAAAGTATATCTGCAGCATATGAATAGATAAATTCCTTGAAGTTGTGATGTGCGTTGTGGTTTAGAAACTGCTTGTAGGCTGTAATCTTGCATTCCCATTTTTTGAAATAAGGTTAATGGGCAAGCTCAAGTCATAGCTTATAGACAAACTTTAATTTCTTTGGTAGGCTCTGTTACAACTAAATCTGGTGCTTCTTGCATAATACTAGATTTGTACCTACTGTTTTTCTTTATTCTTTCTCTTGTGTTTAAAAAAATCAACCACTTCCATTTAAAAGCTAGTAGTATTCTCACTCTCTACTATTCTGAGTTAGATTTGGCCCCTTTGCTTCCTCTGCTTTCTCTTCCAGATAGGGCTGTTAAACTGCTGGGAAGAAATATTCCCTCAATTCTGAGGATGACTAAAGGAGTGGATCCGAAGATAAGCAGGCGGCTTTGCATTAAACCCCAGGAACAAAGTCAACTTCAGCCAAGAAGTAAGAGGTTTTGATAACAGTCGTGCTATGTTTCGTGCCACGAAATACTTAGATATCCCGGCTGCAGTCATCTGAACAGGAATTTGGCTGACATAGATGCTAATATTCCTGATTTTGTGAGAGGGAATTCTGATCCTTAGACTGAAAAACTGAGCACTAAATTTAGCAATAAAATCCTGGTTTTTAACAAAGCCAGGGGTCAATAATTCTTCTTGTGACAATAACACATCTTTCACTTTGTAGCAGGTCACTAGTATCTTATCTGATGTGCAGTCCTACGCTGAGGCTCTTCAGCTGTGCTCTAGAACAGACTGTTCAACCCCAATGTAAACTACCGATGTTTAGGAATGTTGTACGAGCTAAAATACTTCTGCAGTTTTTCATAGTACAACCAACTCCAGTTGTTCACAAAATTGAACATGTCCTGCAGGAGGGAGTCAGTCTGAATCATTGGCTTGGTTCATGTTTAAGGGTGGAGTTGGTCAAGTAAAGCTCAGGCCATGAAACATTTTTTCACTATATAGGGGACAGTTACAATGCTCTAATCAGACTTCCTGTATAACAGATTCCCTTCATGGCCTACTGATGCTAGAATAAAAGGAGCATACAGATGTGAAGCATTTTGCATACTTCTGTTAAAAACATAACGCAGCTGTACTGGGTAAGACCAAAGGTCTCCATAATGGTGTGATGTCTCCTGTAGTGGCCAGTAAAGGAGGCCCCATACATTTTTGCAAAGAATAATAGGAATGGCGACCAATAGCAAGGATCTAAGGAAGAGTATAGAAAGAGGGCAAACATAGTGTTTCTCCCCTAGACTGCTGTCCCAGAGGTGGCGTCTTTGTGTTTAATGGTCCTCACTGGATTTTTCTTTCATAAATCTGTCCAGTCTGGACATATTTTTAGCATCCTTGATCTCTGAGAAGGAATTCCTCAGCTGAACCATGCTGTGAGAAAACAAGTACAGTCCTGTGTTTTTGAACCTGATGGCATGCTTTTTTCAATCTGATGTTCCTTGATTGAGGACCCCTTCCAAAACAGGACCTGTTCGTTGTAACTTACACTCCTAATGTCACTTCTGATTCTGGTGCCCTCTGTTGTGCTGGAGGGAGCTTCAGTTACTGCTTTTCCAGGCCAAAGGGTCTCCGTCTATGATACTGTTTCTTTTATGGTGGCCATTTCCTACCTGTGGTCGTCTTTACCAATTTTCACTGTGCCTTTTCTATTTCAGCTGTTTCTGAGATGAGGGATCAGTATTTCACATGCTTTTCAAAATGCTGGAGTCACGGTTTTATACAATGGCGTAGTAATGCTTTTGTGTTGGTCTGTGTTCCTAATCATTGCTAGTAATGCTGTTTCCCTTTCTCACTATTACTGAACATTTTGCCAAAAACCCCATGAAACCCCGAGGACTTACTCCTGAGCAATAATGGTTAGGTTAGAGTCTGCCATTTGTATGTGAACTGGAATTGCTTCCTGTTCATATACGGGGGGGTTTCACTGGCCATCTCATGGACTCGGGATTCTGAAGCCCTGCGGCTCTTTGCACATAGCTCTCTTCTCTATGTTTTTGAATAACGTAGTGTTGTCAGCAAACTGTGTATCCACCCTACTTCCTAGATAATTCATGAATCCATGAGGCAGCACACATCCATGCAGGATACCTCCCATTGTTTAAAAAAAAGAAAAAAAGCTGTCTATCTTTACACTTTGTTTGCTAGATTTTAATGGTATATTATGTACAGAAACCTTCCCCCATTACATTCTGAATATTTTGTATATGAAGTTTGAAAGACTGAGCTGAAAATTAAGGGACTAATCTTTGCCTATGGTCATCTGTTTGTTTATACCTCCAGATAAGATAAAATCTTACATCGCCTGGAAAAGTTAACATTCTGTGATGTCATGGTGCAGCTTATTGGCTTTTCTGTAGCAGTTCCATTTGATTTTATTTTTTTTTTAACTAATTTAAATGTAATAGGAAAACTGTAATATCACAGCACCTTAGGAAGCTTAGATGCTGGAGCAGGTTCTACAAATTTAGAGCTACAAATATGGAGGTCTTGGGCAAGATTGGGCTTTCCTTATATGGCCTCAGTTTAGTCCATATTTACAGGCTTGTTAATCTGACTGTGATATACTTTTGGTTCCCTAACCAACTCTAGCAATCTTACTTAAAATTCTGCATTGCTTACCCTAATTGGTCTCATTACAGCTGTGGCAATTCAGCTTCTCTGACTGTTGGTTTTGGTGTTTTTTGGGTTTTGTTTGTTTGTGCATTTCGTTGGGGTTTTTTTTAGGTCGGTCTCCTTTGAGGGTGCCTGGACACAAGCCTACAGACTGGGAGAAAAGATTTTTGTTGTGGGCAGGCCATTTCAAAAAACCAGAGGATATACCAGAGACTGTCTCGTAAGTGCCAGTTTTTGAAGCTGTAAAAGAGACGTTGTTTACACAGGACTAAGTTACTTGAATGTAACTCCAGAATAACTTTTCTTAAATGGAATGGGTTTTCACAGCTGAAAAATCTTACACTGCTTTGTTTGGTGTATCATCTTGTAGATGAGATGACCTGAGCAATTCTGTATTGCTGAGATAATATATCCCTTTTGATTTTTTTTCTGAAGGGATGACCAGCATCTATCAGTTGTTTCATTAGAAAAACATCACAAATCAGTTAATTTTTACTCTTCTCTGCCAATCAAAAAAGCTTTTTGTGAATATTAGTGAGCTTTTTCTAGTGCTTTTCGTTGTATGTCAGTCTCCCATTGTGTGCAGCTTTCACAATACAGCTATAAAATAACTGAAACTCATTTAAAATATTTATTAATGAATGTCTAGAGGGCATGGGCCAACTTTCTTTACTCTTGCAATCTAAACTAACAAACAGTGGAAAGGCTCCCTAACAAAAAATATATATAGTCAAAATTTCCCTGTTGCTGGCGAAGTCCAAATGTCAATGCTTTGCCCTGTGTGAAAAGTAGAAAATAAAACTGGATGTTCTAGTTTGTCTATCTAAAATGAAGATCAAACTTAACAACAACAGGCGATTATTAGTTTAAAAAATGTTCCTGGTGGTAGTATAGTTATTTAAACATGCTTGTAATGCTTTTAAATATATGTATTTATTTACATTAAAAAGATACAGTAAATCTTGTACTACTTGGGTAAGCAAACTATGTAGCTGGCCTCTGAAGATATTCTGTTTGGATGCACCATACAGGAATTGAAAATCCACCCATGTATCTAAGTTTTTTCTAAATGTATCACAATGGATAAATACTGTTAAAAAAGAATTCTTCAATTTTGTATTGAATCATTTTTCTTAAAATTACATTTGAAATACACAAAGGTGTAAATTATTAAAACTTTACTACATTGTCAGTTCATGTATTTTGCACACCAAACACTTGTTATGAGTGTGTTTAAGAAAACAGAGTTAGCAGAGCGATTCAAGTCATTTCAATGGTTTATTGAAAGGACAAACCAACTTCTGATAAAAGCTGACCATTTTTGCAAATGCATAGGGAATTCTTTTTTTTTATTATTTAAGCAAATAGTTCAGCCAAATCTGAGAAGACGATTGAGAACTATAAAAGCACAAAAGCTTGTTTTCCTGTTCTGAGCTGAATTAAGAGTGGGTTGTAAGGGCTTGCAATATAACTTGGTAATCTTGCAAGATGTGGTGATCAGAAGTAACTCATTTATTAAACAAATGTTCATCTTAGCCACTGAATTGATTTAAAATGCAAATTGTGTCCAGATAACTACCTTTTCCTCTTGTATACTCTAACACATCTAAGGTACTTAAAAAAATTAACTAAGGAAGTTTTTAAATCCCACTCTGTGCATTTCAGCTTAATTGCAGCCTGCGCCCAATTTGTTCATTGCAGATTATTACCAGAAACAAATAAACTGGAAGCTAAATTTAACTATTAGTTTCATGGCAGATGGACATGTTCCCTATGATCAGAAATCTTGTATCAATACTTTGAAACAGTGATCAAATCACTCTTGCCCTCCTCTTCAAAAACAAGGACAAAACTCTCTTCGATTCTCAGGTCCTATGTGATTTACCATGTTGAACTATCATGGATCCTTCGGTATCTTTTTTCCTCCAAGTACAAGGGTCAAAATGTGGTAAAAGATTCCATATTCACTCATGTTTCTGTACAGTGGTAATTTCCCAGTTCCACTAAATCCACTATCCATGCTAGTCTGGGGTATAGTTACCTAGTTTCATGCATTTATTCTTTCATCACATGATGTTGATGCTTTTCTAGTCATCTGTAATTTTATAATATGCCACATTTAATCAATGAGAATATTAGACCCTTGAGAAGGGAGTCAACTGCTCTAAATTCTGCAAGGGGAGTTACACATGTAGGGTATATAGGTCTTTGGTTATTGTGGAAAGCACTTCTAAAATCATTATGCTTCACTGGCCCTTCTTGTATTGGTATCTCTAATACGAACTTTAAATTTGCTGTAACTAACTGAGATGTCATTTGGGTAGAATGATCTTCAGAGTTTAACCCAACTTAAAATAAATTATTTTTTTGTTTTGACTCACCACATGTGCAGCTGGAAGGCTTTAATAACTGATACTCTTCTTGTGGAACATTTCTGGTTTTTAAAAGATAACAGCAGACTAGGCAACAGGTTTCCCAAAGGAGTAGTATAGCTACTGGTGTGGCTAGATAAGCCCCCTGAAATAAAAACCAGAAAGATTTAAAGGGGTCCTCTGTCCAAAGCTGATGTTGGAAAGCTTACAATCCTCCATGACTCCTTAGATTACCTTAAGACTATTTACTCTAGCAGGAGGGAAGTGGTAATCACTAGTCTTTTACCAAGTCCTATTCAGAATTTCGGAGGAGTATTACATTCAGCAGCCAGTATGTCATCTATAGCATGATGAAATCCTGTAGTAGAGGAAGCCTTCCTGCTTGAAAATATAGACTATGTCATAAATGAAACTATTTTGAAGTTCAGGCAGAAAGAATTAAGCTGTGATAATGCTTCCATCTGCCCAAGAAACTCCCAACTGTTAAACACTATGTATTTTATTCCTGCTGACAAATGTTTTTTACCATGATTCTGCTATCGAGCGAAAATGCATGTTTTAACAATGTTAAATACACCACGGTTCTAATATGGATGGCTTTGCAGATACTGGAAGGTGGTAGTGAGCACAGAGGGAGCTAACATTAAGAAAAACGTTGTATTAGTAAAACCTTCCCTCTCTTTTTCCTGTCCTCTCCATAATGAACATCCATACTCAAATACTGCAGCCTTCCTCCTTTGCGTTGCAGTCCAGTGGTCTGGAAAGGCAATATTGTCTCTTAACAATTATATAACTGAAGTTAAAAATGTTGGGTTTGTTTCCAACTTTGAAAGGAATGCCTTTGTGACCAAGTATCTCCCAAGGTAGCTGGGGATAAGCCTTTCCCATTCTTCTAAAACCTTTTTGTGAAAAGAGCCAAGTACTGTTAGCATTATACAAATTACAGAGAGCATGCTAGGACAAATTAAACAATTAGCCAAATGATTTATTTGGGTCTCTCATAATGAGTCTGTTCTTTTATTATTATTTCTTGAGGATTGAAACAATCAGAGCAGCAAAGACCACACTGCGTGTGAAGATCAGCTATGTAATGATTGCCTTGACAATATTGGGATGCATAGTCATGGTGATTAAAGGGAAGCAGGTAAGCACAGATTTTTGGCTGGTGAGTGCAAATCAATCTTCACATGAACTCCTCAGTTCCTCTTATGGATTGTTAGTACTGTTTTGTTTTGGGTTTGGTTGGGTTTTTTTTCCATTTTATCACTGAGTAAAAACTAAAAATAAGTCTATCTAGTTCCCCAGAAGTGACCTTCATTGATTAATTCTCAAGTCAGAAAAGGGTGATGTCACTGTTAAGACTGTATATGCTTCCTTTAAAAGGAAAAGAAAAAAAAAAAGGTTTTTTTCTCAGTGCAATACTTAATTTTAGCTTGCGCTGTTTTAACGCCTTGATTTTCCTGACGGGCTGCGAGAGTTTGGAAGGAAAGAGCACCTTCTGTGGTAAGGATTTGGTAGGCAGGTAAATGCTCCTTGTGCCACTGGGGCCCATACAGTGACTGTATGGACCTGTTACAAATGCCTCTCTACATGCTGCAACACTCATAGAATCAATATAATGGAAATAGCAAATGAGTATGTTTCTCCACAAACAGGCTTGAGAATTTTCAAAAGTCTTTTAAACAGTGAGGAGATGGTCAGTAATAATTCTGTGCCCTTTAATTGCATTAGAAAATAGTCTTCCTGTAGTGTGGATGGAACAAGTTTTCTCAAATTATTGTTTGTTGAATTGAAAAACTATTTCATAGAAAAGCTCCCATGTCCTGCAGATGCTGAGCATCCCTCACATAGAATTTGACAAGATATCAACGAAGTTCAGTATGTGGCAGAATTAGGTCTATGATTTAATTTGCATCATATGAAGAGAGTAAAGTTTAAGATTCCAAGTGCAGCAAAGGTTAGTCATGCTTTAATTTTATGTGTTTTTTAACACAGTTGGTGAACTATTAACTTCGAGGTATTTCTGTAAAGAAGCAAGGAGCGCTTTTTGTATACTGAAGCCAAGGTCTTGGCAGCATTAGTCTTAAAGTCAAGGAATGTGAATATAATCTGTGCAGCTTATTGTCATGTTACTTTGGATAAAAAGCACAGTGGTAACAGAAACACAGTCCACTACATTCTTTTAAGGATGACTGGAAGCAGAAAACCCTAAGCTTAAAGCACCTACATGGATGGGCAGAACCTTATTTGTATGCTGCCTTTCTCTGAAGCAGTTCTTGTGATCACAATGTTCAAACTTGTTTCTGTAGACTACTAAGGGTGCTAGAGAAACCTTAAAACTAGTAACAGTCTCAGCCTCAGCACTGCGAACTACTAAGTGTCAAGCGACATTTGTGTCAGCATTCACCTATCAAAATGAAAAGGATGCAGCACTCTGAAACAAAACAGTGGAAAGGTTTTTCACTGGCTTTAGCAGAAGATATCAAACACTGACAATTCCCAGAACATTTTCCTCTTACATTGTAGTAGTATGAATGCAAACAGCAGAAAGAGAGGAGGACAGCTGCTTTGGAACCCTTGTTTTCACAGCAGCTGGAATCTATTAAGTTTAACTTTTGATTTGTTTCCAGTACCTCTTGACTTCTGAAGATGAGAGATTAGTATTAAATACTGACCAGAAGCACAGAATATATCTTCTAGTGCCTTAACAAAAGGGTTTAATTTATTCCCAGAGAAGTAATGTGTTTAAGCCAAAATAGTCTCTGGATGTTTTATTTTAACCCTGTCTCTTCCTGGCATTAAAGCTGACAGAACTATGCCTTGGTAAGGATAGGCCAGATATTTTGTAAACTTGATTCAAGTTTCATCTCTGTGGTCCTTTAGGTCATACCTTCTGCTCTTGCTTTGTCATTATATTGTAGGCTATAAAAAGGAATGAATCTCTTACAAGCATAAACTTGGAGAAGAAAGCTCAATGGAGAGAGGAAGCTACTCGGAGTACATCTGCTAAATCTTAGAGGAGAAAATGAAGAGACCAAGGACTGGGAAAGAAAAGCTGAGTCCTTTTCAGCACTGGAAGGCGGGTATAGTCACATCTTTCCTGTATGTTAGTTCTGTACTCTCATGTTCAAGAAAGAATGAATACATTATCCTGTAATTAATAAAACCAGAAATGCCTATTTTCTTTTTCTAAAAACCTCCCCTTTCTTCCTAAGTCTCTTTTTCCTGGTTAGTGGAACAGGACAAGTGAGCAAACTGGACAGACAGAATAGTTGTTTCTCACATGTGCTATGCACTAGACTAAGTGTCTTTTAAAAGACTGCAGGAGTTGTACCTGCATTCTTGGTACCAGTCTCTCTTATGAAGTCTCACGCTCTTACTAACCACTTACTTAGGAGAATGTAAGTGGGACACAAAAGGACAGCCTATTTGGTTTCCACTTGTACATAAAAAATACCTTCACTGGACTGTCATCTGCTATCACTGACTATTTCAGGTCCCTCCAAGGTTCCTTCAGGAAGAATGGTGCTATATGTATTCTATATTGTTACTGGCTGCTTCAAATATTCAGTATGTTCCTCTTTGTGCAAGAGAGAACAGTTATTTGGGGAGCCCTTGAGTCAAGAATGATTGCGTGACCTGCATTAACATCATCAAAATGATCGTTAAGTTATTAAAAAGTCTGCTTACCTGGTCTAGGTCCAATATATTCTGGCTGCATTTAAGTAAAGGATTACTTTTTGTGAAGAACTGCCTGCCTTTGATAAAAAGAGGAGGGAGATCAAAAGTGAAATGGCATTGCAGAGAACCAGTGTGTTGCAGATGACAGCCTAAGGGTTTTTAGGGTTTTTACACCAGAGCTGGTAGTGAGTTGAGAGAATGTCTGATATAAGGGAACAGAGATTATTATTTTGAGGAATACTGAGCAACAGCTTCAACCTGTGTTACCAGATTTATTCATTGGAGGCACAGGAGTATGAAAAAGTCAATCAGGCATTCCTGCTCTCTGCTGCTAAGCTCTTTTTTCCAAACCTTAGTTAGATTTAGTTGCATTTTCCCCCCCTTTTAAATCATCATGTGTGCTTTCATGATACTAGCCCACTTAAAAGATCGTCTGCCTGAAGTTTTAGAAGTAGCAGACCCAGTAATACCTGCAAAAAGCAACTCCCAACAGTCCTATTTCTGGCATTCATCCCAGAAGAGTCACATAATGTTCATGCTGAACAGCCTGCAGCAACTGGAGACAGTATTTTTCCTCCTCCTTTCAGTTCATTTGGAAGGAAACGTAGATTGGAACCGTCAGGACTGCTCGAAACTATGTTATTTCCCAGGACTGCCTGCTAACTGGCCCAGGGGACTCCAGAAGCAGAAGGGGAAGATGGATTTGACAGATTTAGTTTGTGAGCTTCCTGATAGTGGGAGGCAAATTATTTTTCTTGAAACTTTTTCCTGATTATTTTTGTTGTACTACTAAAAATTAGCACTATTGCTGAATAAATTAAAAGCCCTACAAAAACGCAGAGTAAATCTTGTCTTTACACCTGGAAAAGAAGCAGTATCTAGTGCAGTCAGTCCTCTCTAGTACTTTGCTTTTTACTCTAGAGGTAGAAAATAGCTGCTGCAGTCCATCTTTCTATTAATTGCATTTCTGGGTACCACTCATATTGATGAGATATAACCAATCAAACAAGCTGTGCAGTCATTCCACCACAGAAGTTATGACCTTAAGGTGATGCCACAACCTGTCGTCAGATTCTCTGTAAGGCAATTATTGCAAGTATGACATCAAGCAAGCAGAGCAGGCTTCCACAGATTTGTCCACTCATTTAGCACTGAATGCAAGTCACACTTCATTCCACTGCAGGTATGTGAACAGATCTTCCATGACAGCTCTGGTTCTTTGCCACACCAGTAGGCACACAGGTGGGAACCAAAAACATCTTCCCAAATTTGTGTGCCTGTGCTCATATATGTATTAAATGAGACCAAAAAGGAGAACATGCACTTCAGACAATATTGCAGGTTACCACGAAGAGAAACTTGTGATTTGATTTATGCTTGGTGATGGCAGAGCTTAAAAGCATGCATCTCAAAAGTATGCCCCTTTCAGTAAGCACCTGAGTGCACTCTGTGAACCGAACGGACAGGTACCTCATCTAGTTTTGGAAATAAAACTATTCGGACTCATCCAGCTGGTAAAGTATTTCAAATAAAAATATGTAAAATACCACTTAGAAAGCAACACTTCAGAGCAGCAATGGTCACCACTTTTGCATTTCACTTAAATTTCTATAAGTTCAAACGCTCCAGGTGGAAGCCATACACCCTTTCCTTCTATCACTCTGGTATCACCACCATTTCAGTATCTACCATAAAAATTGTGCATCACTGCACACCTTTGTGTTTTTTTTCAGCTTCCATGTAGGCTCCAGAGTCTCAAATAAAAGCCTGAGCCATTGGGCTTTGTGCTGTCTCCAGCTCACTCCCAACCATTGCAGTATTTTCTTTCCAAGTAGTTGGGTACCAGAAAAATGATGTAAATCTTTCTCAGAGAGGCAGTGAAAGAAACCACCTCTTTCCTAGTGCGATGGCTTCCAAGAAAGCACTTCTAAACACAGACAATGGTTAAAAAAACAGCACGCATTTCTGACCTAAGCAGCCAGTCTAGCTGACTGAAGAACTTACTTAATACACCTTGGACCACCTGATTAGCTCAGAGCTTTAGCCTACAGCCTTTTAACAGTGCCTGATGGAGAGGAACATACTAATACCCTTAAACAGTATTTCATTTTCTTTCTCCCGTTTGGCTTGGTCTGCAAGACCATTCACATTTATTCAAAAAAGGCAAATAATCAATCCTATACCATATGCCAGATTGCTGTACCTATTCCAAAGGCAACAGAAACTTCCTAATGCAATGATTAATCTGACAACTTGAACACTGCCTCAGAAGAGCACGCAGGAGCCCTATGGACATGGCCATAGCAGCACACAAAGAGATCTTGTTTACTTTTCTACTAAGGCTCAGGCATCTAAAGAAAGACCTTCATGTCTACTGGCTAAAACTGGCATGGGAAAGCACTAATGATGAGTCATGCCAATTCCAGAAGCAAAGAAATCATACTGGGAGACATGGGGAATTACTTAAAGCTGGCACAGAGATGCAAACTGCACAGAGGTAAGATAGCTATTCTGGAAATCCTCAGAGAAGCATGGAGCTATATCGCCAGGAGCACTGTCACAAGTAGGACTGGGTGGTACGATTAGATTCTTCAACAGTCTCAGTGCTGACAGTTAAAAAAAAAATGCAGGTTGAAGAACACATAGGTTTTCCAGGGTCATTGCCTTCCTCCCTCCCTTTAAGATTAAGTGAAGGGACTTAGACCACCAGTATTTGGTTGGCATGAAGGAACCAACACAGGAATTTAAGAACAGGCTGAAGTCTCTAGGCAGCAGTTGCCTCAAATGATTGTTTGCGTGTGTGGTGTTTTCCCAGGAGCCCCAAGCACTGGTCCTGGTTTAGTTATTGAGCTTTCCATAACCTTCTGCCCCATCATCTGTTGTATCCTGAATCCAAGAGAGTGACCCTGCCTGCCATGTTCCACTGGGAACTTTACCAACAGAAAGAATGATAGCTCCTCTTTGCTGCCCCAACAAATACACAGCTTAAAAGGCACTACAGGGCTGCAGACAGGACTGACTGACAGCAATTCCAGGCAGTCCTGCATCCTTCCTTTCTCTAACGCCCAGTTTAAAATTAGCCATTGTTAAAACCTGAGCGTAATAGTGCCACCTCATTACTGATGCTGCAAGAAGTAGTCAAGAGATTCCTGGCTGTCATGAATCTTTTTGCCTTACCAGCCTGTGGGGCTTTTGGAAGGTGCTTAGATATGATCTCCAGAAGCAGACAGAAACAAATGCATTCATTTCAATTTTCAGGAAAAGGGAAGAAGAAGATATGTGAGATCACTTTTCTGGCACTACACACTGCATGGCAGAGCGAAGAACCCAAGAACTTCAACAGCTCCCTGCCCTATCCTCTACATGAGACCACACTGCCTCCTACTTAGACACAGAACAAGAATGGATCATTCAAAACACAGTGTGACCTACACAAAAGTGGAAGCTAGAGGCATTGTCTGAGATAGTTCCTGTTTGAGCAGCAGCACATCCTTCAGGAAAGCAGAGAATAATGGTTTCAATGTTTCTAGCAGGGGACATAACCCTCCTTACTCTCATGTCAGACTAAAATAAAAAAGTACCTCACTTCTCAACTGAATGGAACTTGCAACATTTTTACAGTCGTTGCTGTTCCAAATTCTTTAGCATCCCTTTTTAATTGCTGATAGCAACACCGAGAGCGTTCCTGTAAAAAAAGAGTTTCACCAATGCCAAACACAGAGTTAACGCAAATTCCCCATTTCTGCTAAAGACTTCTTTTTGTACCTGTGAGCGTTACACTAGCCGCACAGAATCGTGTTAGGAAGTAGCGTTCAAGTGGTAACGTATAATGATCCTCATACTCTTTCAGCAGTGCTTTTCCTCCAAAACAGAGTCCTTCACCTGTGGCCTGAACATTATTTATTAGATGGGTAACGTTACACTACACATTTGGCTCTATTAAAATGCAAATAGTTTACTTGCCCTTGGCTTACCAAGTAATTCTGATCAGTCTGTATCAGCGAGCTGTTCCCTTCATAGTTCACAAGTCTGATCTCCCTTCCATACTCATATAATTTGCAGCCTTTGTTAGAAGTAGATTTTGTTTCTTTTCAACCTATTAATAAGGCTAAGTAAAGCAAGGCCAAGAACTGGTTGCTGGAAGGTCCTGATAGAAATACACTCAATTAAGCACCATTTAAAATTAAATTGAGACCTATGAGTTAGCCACATTTTAATCCATTTAATGTGTGCCATGTTGATTTTTGTATTGGTTTAGTTTTCAGTCAAAATATTACGCAGTACCAGTCAAATGCCTTACACAGTCTAAGTATATATGACAACAATATTACCTGTGTCAACCAGGCCTGTCACTTCAAACAAACATACCAAGTTTAAAGATTTATACTTATCTGCTCTGAATTCACATATCCACGGCAAAAGTAACAAACACTGGCCAGGCTCCTTACACAGGAAGGCACACCATTCAGCTTAAATGGACTCTTTTTTAATTCACTCATTTAGAGGCAATTGTCATTATTTTCTTGGGGGGCAGGGGAGGGAAACGCCAATGCACCACATTGTTTTCACTAGCCTGGAAGAGAAAACACTTATATATATATAGATATATAGATATATAGATATGTATATATATACACACATAGGCATGTGTGTATATATATACGTGTGTGTGTATATATGTATATATACACACTAGTGTATATATACACAGAATATACATATATGAATATACAGAATATATGCACACACACTTTGCTCAGATTTGTTTACAAAATATGTAGCATTTTTATACCATCCAATAAGAGGTACATGATTTTAAACAAATCTTATAGAAATGACATGTTATTGGAAATTTACACGTAAAAAAATCCAGCACAAAAAAATCCAAAAGCTAAAACAAGATTTTGCTACTAATCAGTGCTTCTATCACCCTTCAAGAAAAGAGAAACACAGTTATTTATATGTGATGTAAAGGCAACATTGAGGGGTTTTTTGCTTTTTTTAAATTAACCACCAAATTTAACCCCCTAAAATTACAAAGAATCGAAGTCCATTTACAGATCAAGTGCAGTAAACTAAATGTTCCTTCAGCACAAAGCAGCACTAGAGAAAATAACTGGGAGAGGGAAGGTGGAGGCCAACTGGCTTAGCTAGGGAGGCAGCAGGTGGCTTCTGCAGTGGCCACACAGGTCAGAGTCTCCATCCTGAAGCACAGACAGAACTGAAGACTGTATTTAAATAATGGTCACACAGAGCTGATGTTCAGGCCTTTGCCTAGCTTCTTTCAGCAGTTTGACAAGTGATTTATATCTTTTTATTATTCTGTATCCAATGGGCTGGTTTTGCTTTTGCAGTGGCTTGTCACTGAGAGGAGTCATAAGGAGGATCTTGCAGACAGTTCTGCCACTGACTTTTACCACAGGTACATGACGCTGCAGCTGTCAGTGGCGATTTTGAAATGTTTACACTGGACAAATATGTGTTCCAAGCATCCAAAATGGCTTGAAAGAACATAGCCCGATGCAGGGGGGAGCGGACGGCCTGGAGAATCCATTGCATTTACAGAAATGGAACCGCCACTTTCAATCACATGGCATCTCCCCAGTTGTGTGAAGAGTTTGGTGTCAATGTCAGCTGAACTCAGTGAGGAGTGGCTGGCCTTTGCATCAGATGTCTGTGATCCAAGCAGGTTGCGGAGCCAAGAACATGCTGCTAGCAGAAGGGCAGTCTACAGCTGCGGATGACAGCTGTCATGCAGTCAGCGATGCCTTATAGATGTCACCTGTAGGAACCATGCGTTCCATGCTAATTCACCTGAAGTCCCATAAACAGCAAAAGGGAAAAATGAAATGAAAGGGCCAGGTGGATCCGGGTGTAATAGTACTATCCTTTGAATGTAGTGTCATTTTAGTTGTTAAATAAGGGGCTTGACTGGGAGGACTCTTTATTTTATCAGGTGAGCTGGAGAGGAAGCTCTTGTCTTGTAAAAAGGAGATCTAACGCTCCTTGTGCTAAGTTTTACAAATTAAGATTTCTGTATTCAGAAGGTAATTTTTCAGAAGATAAATCTGTTCAAGTCACGCTGTGTAAAAATGTAGAGAGGCAGACAGGAATTTTTCAGCCGTAACTATAACACCAAAGACCAGACTCTGGAGCATGAAGTCAGAAAGGGCTTGATTTTTAAGGAAGGCCCGACTGGATCATACTGTGCTGGCAAGCAGAAGTGCGGGTAGTTTCTCCATTCTAGAAGCTGGTTTGGAAAGTCGTTTCTAGGGAGGTGTAAGAGTGACCTATTCACAGGCTCTTTTTTTGTGGATGGAGAGGAAAAACTGGGAAGGTATACAAATCTCCACAGTGGTCTGCAATCCAGCTTGGGAGCTCAGTGTTGAGAAGGGATGGGGCCAGGTGTGTTCAGTATTCCTAAGAACCAGAAAACATGTCCATTGCAGCCTGTTGTTGCAGGGGATAGAGAACTTATTCCATTACTTGTAACATGTTCCATATGCCAATAACCCCAGCTGGCACATACAGCAAAGTAGATACATTGCATGTGAAGATTTAATGCATCTCACACAGCCATCCAAAGAGGCATCCAGGGAAGAATACGGGGAATGAATTCAGCTACGTTCTCAGAAAGTCTGAGTGTCTCCCTGGACTGCAGGCACACACTGCAGCAAATAGAAGAGAAAGGTAGCCTTATCTTGGATGCCAGGAGTGTGGGGGCTAGTGGAGGAGGGATTATTTTCCTGTAATAGGAGCAGGGAATATCTCAAAGTATAGAAAGGTGCCTCAACTCCACGCAGATGACAGTGGAGAGGTTCAGAATCTAGAGGAGAAAGGTGATTCTGGCAACCCCTTGCCAAGGAGGGGGCATCCTGCCACGGAGAGCCAAAAGTTTTCCAGACGTATGTAAGAGCATGTGCACAAGGCAAGCGAATGAGCGCAAACAGGGTTATGGAAAACGTTGAGAGAATCACTCCACGGGTGGCTTGTGGCTCGACAACAGGATTGGCTAGGTAGAGGAGCACACAGCACAGGGGCACCTCAGAGCTGGAAGCCTTCCATGGGAGCCTCACACTGCTGGAAGATGTACTGTTGCTGGCTAAGATCCACCTGTGGGGCAATGCTGCTGTCTTCATCCTCTGTTCCAAAGTAGTGCTCAATCAGATCAAAGGCCTTCTGATAAATCTCTTGATTCTCGTGGCTCTGCAGGAATTCAATCTTGTCCAGACCTGCAGAGAAAAGACGTACGTTAAAGTTACAGCTCGGTGAAAGCACATGACCGGGATCATTTTCAGTCTGTTGGGAACATCAAGTTCCTGACAATTCTCTCCCACCTTCAGAAAGAACAGGTCCCTCTATGGAGACCCTTACCCAACTTGTACTCTCCACAACCAAGGAAAACCAGGTTGAACTACAGAGTTCCCTGTAACTGTACGATGTGTTTCATACTTTCTGTCTGCCTCTACCTTTTCACTGAAAAAATGAAATCAACAAGCTTGAATAGGTAAAGAACAAGACCTCAAAGACTTTTTCTGAAGAGACTTTGAGGACCACGTTTCCTGAATATGTGTTCACAGTGCTTTGTTTACAAGGACCATTACTACAGAATTACCTAACTGCAAGTTGGAAGAGACTTCTGGTAATCATCTAGTCCAACCTGCAGCCCAGCCCAGCACTACTACCAACACCAGATGAGGTCAGCTGTGGCTAGCCAAGTCTTCAAAACTTCCAGGGATGGAGACTCCATTACCTGATCTGTATCACATGTATATACAATGCAGTTAAACTCATGCAACTAGGTTTTGGGCAGTCATTAAGCAGATGGGCAAACTCAGGCCTTGTAGTCAGAAACAAATGGCAATAACACAGCAAGCTAAACTATCTTTGATACCTAGAAATGATGCCATAATGAAATCCAAGTCTTAGCCACTCTAGTAAATCTCTAATATTGGGAACTGTAGTGGCTTTCTTGTCTGCTCCTTTCACTATGTATGAAGACTAGAGGAAACAATTCTTTGATACTCTACAGACATTTCTGCAACACTGACAGAAAAAGGAAGTTAAAACCTAGAAGCAGGCAAGAAAAAACCCTATTCTGATATAACTCTTCCCTGGAAGTGAAGGTAACCATGAAGGGAACCACGGTTCAAGAAACCACGTTCAGTGATACTATCCTCCTCTTGATAACCCATTTTTATTTATCTTAACAAGTACTTACCAATCAACAAGAAAATTAACCTTAAGAGCAGCAGTACCTCAGAACTGGGGTGAAATCATGCAGGTACATGCCAGAACCTCAGCACAGCAAAGGCAAACAAGGAAGTTGCTGCTGCTGCCATAATTCTACAGAGCAGCAGAGAGGAAAGGGAAAGATCTGAAACCTGAGTAACAGAGCAGTGTGCCTGAACTTTTATCTGCTGTGGAGGGAAGATACTGAGGCTGAATGACACCCAGAAGGTTCCCTCAGGGTCAAAAGAAATTAAGAAAAGACGATCTGCACACACCATCTTCAATCTACATACAGACAAAGATAATGTAAAAGATGGAGTACATTGGTATATGGAGACTTGTCAAAGAACAGTTAATTTTCAGATAATCTCGATGAGGAAATTAATAGAATTGGGTCTACCGAAACTCTAATGGGTTCATGATCATTGCTTTAACCCCTGACTTCCACAGATGTTTTGTTCATACCATACGCTTCTTCAATAAGAGCGCAGTAAGGATTAATGCCAGTGCCACTGCGTTTGGATTCCTGCTCTCCAAGCCTCAGGATGTTCTCCAGCCCATTCAGTGCTACTTGCACAATCTTTGAGTCCATTACTGTAAGGAGGTCGCAGAGTGGTTTGATGCATCCCAGTTCTACTAAATACCTGAAAAACACCACATGGAACCCAGTAAATTGTCTGCAAAATTATAACTAGCGTAGCCATTTAACCACTTAGCATGAAGGTCTAATAACCAAAACAATCAGATAAAATATAAACTTGACTGGAGAAACTAGAGAAATTATAGACACTTATTTGTATCTAGTCAATTCTCCTGAAACAATTAAAATAACTTCAATACACCTTCTCTGTCTCTGTCTCTCTCTCTATAGATATGAAATAATAATTTAATTTTGTAACTTAAATAGTAATTCTATAATTTATAAATATGTTTGTTAACATCAACTATATTAATATATTTATAATTTTATTATTTTATTTTACACAAAACTGCATATAAGCATAATGTACCAGTAGAAGTTAAACAGGAAAAACAATGCACATGATGCCCTTGTCTGAGGGACTGAGTTATTCCTCTCCAGACTGCTAATGCACTTTGTTACACTCTACAATGACTATTAAGAAATTGCTTTAAAAGTTGCATTTAGTTTTGTCACATAAGAGAAATGGTTCCATTAATAAAATAAGTATTACAGCTGAAATACTTATGCGATTTCTCCCTAAAGGAATGCACGGCTCATTCACAACTCAAAAACTCTGGATACAACACTGGAAGCATACAGAAAAGTTTTCCAGTTTCTACAATATTAGTTTGATTTCTTCCACAAACACTAATTCACTCAATTGCATTGAATGATTTGAACTATTTCATACTTGATCTGTTCAGCAGAGCCCCCAGATGTTGCATTTGTGATTGCCCAAGCAGCTTCCTTCCTTGTCCGAAACTCAGCCGTTTGCAAAATATTTATAAGAGCTGGAAAGATATGGGCATCTATGACTGTCTGCAAAAAGAAATGACATGTCAGGGTTATAGATTAGAAATAACTTCCTTGTCCTGAGCTAGTTAGTGTCTATGCTCAGCACAGCACATTAAACAATGAAATGCTACTTATGAAGGAGCAAAAATCAGTTTTCAGTTTTACATTCAAAACTTTAGCTATTGCTGGGATCTGTGCTTATCCCAAAAGAATTCAAAACACATTCAGACCGAAGTGACTGCCGTATCTAATGTGTCACCTAATCATACCGTGACAGCAAAAGAATACCATACTTCCCTTATTTTTCCAGGTAGTGAACCACTCAGCTATTAAGTCAGTAAACTACTAAGTCATTAAGATCCCCTAAACAGAGAAAAAAACTTCGAAAGCCTGTGTGTCATACTACATTTCCACTGGGTGAGACAACAGAGCAAAGATTGTAAGAACTCCGCAAAACAAGCAAGCACCAATATATTCTTTCCTGGTGAAAAGACAAAGCAACGGATCGTTTGGTAGTATGGTTAACTGCTTAGCTCACCAAACTGATACAACTCAAATGAGTATCTAGTCAGCAACTCAAAGTTTCTAGTAACTTCCTCTGGAAAGAGCCTTTTGCAATAAGACACAAATGAAACCAGTGTAGTTACACATGCATGACAAGGGTCTGAAACACTTCATAAGGATCAGTCAAAGAAGCAAGAGCTTAGGATTATATTTTTAAACTACTGTTTTACAAGTATAAGTCATCACAGAACTGATAAAGGCAAATTCAAAGAAAGCCAAAGAGATCCTTTTCAAGGAGCTTCACAGAAGAAAACTAACAGATTACATGCAGCAAAAAGCTATAGCCAATTCAGAGTGTGGAAGTTTACCCAGTGAAAAAAACAACTGCTTAGTATTTCTTTTACCATTCCTGTTTGTCTGGGCATCTGCACTGCTTTGTAAATCCATATCACTTATCAGTTATATGAACAGTCCCATTAACACTGTCTCCCTTATCACAGAATATACACTTCTAATACAGCAGTCTAGGACCCTCAAGGAAAACCACTCACACTTCCATCATGCCATGTTTTATTAGATTTGTATCTTCAAAAACCAGAGTGCATTTTCCCCCAACATATTTTACTGGGAAAAAACACTTAAAAACATACAAAAGCAACACACTGTAAGGGTACCCGGAACGTGAGAGCATCTGCTTCATTAAGGTTATCAGATCAAGGCCCTTTTCAGCTCAAAGGGAGATATAAATAACAGGAAAGTAATAAATAAAACATACAGTGACACAAACCTGATAGGCAAGGGATAAAAGAGACAATCACAAAGGAGGAAAGGCTCCAGTCACTAATTAATGGGCCATTAACAGACTACAGGCACGGCTTTGCGTAGAGCCAGCCTGGACTTTGTAACTGGTAAGACAGGGACAAGTGGAACTGTGCAAAACTTAATAACAAATCTTTTCTTAACTATCTTACCATGTAACCTCCCTCTCTAGAGCCCACGAGTGCTCTAAGGATTAGGTGCTAGCAACCAAGATTGGCATGACTGAATTTGGGCCAGGAACCAGATCAGACCTCAGGAGAAACCTTTGGGTCTGTGGGGCCAGCAACTGGAGCAGGTGGGGGTCTCAGCATCAGTAGCTGGAGGGGTCAATGGAGGGAGCATGCTTCTGAGGTGCTCTGTGCGATGGGGAGGGATTTACATTATCCCCAAATGCGACAGTGGGAGCTGAGGATCACGGTGTACATAATTTGCTGGCAAACTGGACGAGGCAGCAAGTAGGAAGCCCAGGATCCAGGCATGGACAGAGGGCCTGGGCTGATATTCAAGGGGTCTGCAAGTGTGGGGATGCTTGAGACAAACGTGTGCATCTGTTTCCTAGTGAGAATCAAGCTGAACTAGCCAGTGAGTAGGAACGAAGTACAGCGAGTTAAGAGAGCTCAGGATCCAGCCATGGACAGCAGATGGGCAGAGAGCCCATATGGATATTCAAGAGATCTGCGACTGTGCACGTGTGCTTGTGGATCTAGAGAGTGAGGGCACGCGTGTTTTCACTAGTGAACTTCAGTCCTGATCAGCTGGAGAGGAGAAAGGGGACTTGGCAGTCTACACTTATGTTTTATGTGAGTCCAGATAGTGCCATACAAGGGTGTCGTTGAGGTGGAAACCCTTATAAGAACAGCGTATTAAGGGACGTTAAGTATTCTCTGCCGAAGAGCTTGATACAGATCTAGCATACGATATGTGAGGGCATTAGTATTTTACTATTCTAGCAAAGAACAAGTCAAAAAACTCATTATTGCTTCTTAAATCTTCTCCCCAAAAGAAAACTTTTACATGAGATTTATTTCCTTAGAAAGTGTCTTCCTAAAACCAACTTCCTCAGTGAGTACTAAAATCAGAGTATGTTACATGATGGCATGGAACTAAGCACATCTTAGCTGACAGGCAGTAACATACTTTGAGCCTTCTTAATTAAAAAAAAAAAGTTACCTTAAAATATTTCAATTTAAACTTGTAAAATAGTAGGAGAATTCCAGAATAAAGGGAACTAGCAATGGGAGGGCAGCAAGCAAGTGGGAGAATCACAAAAGAATATTATTGTTTTCTTTCTGCCTCAATCAATTTTGGGGGGTAAAATTACTCTTCTTAGAGCGGAGAAATGTGCATTTGAACCTTTTCAGAAGGAAATTAATCCAGGTCTCACATGTCTTGGGTGAGTGCTCTTATTTCTAATTCTACTTATTTCTATTTATTTCTATTTCTTATTCTATTGTGTAAAAGGCTACAGGCACCTTGTTTACTTTCTGCTCTACAGTGAAGTTGGCTATCTTTACCCAAGCAGAACAGGTTAAAGCACCATAATGAATTGCAGCCTCTCATAAGGCACTTCACTGAAAGAGACTGGCTCAAGAGAGAAGCAGATTATCAGTCACTATATTTTTATTTTTTATTTTCCTACTGCTTGACATGCAATCCAAGTGTTGTCACCACCTCACGCTAGCATGAGTCCCAGTTAAAGGTACTTAACTGTCCCTCTGTAGTACAGCAAAATTTTTCAACTAGCCGCCTGTCAACAGTTGAAACTCTTAGAGCTTAGATTTAAAAAAAAAAAAAAAAACAACAGCAGCAAAAAAAAAACCACAAAAAACAACATTAACTAAGTCAGAAAATAGTTTGCTTTAACCTTAATATCTTCACTGGATTTCAAAAGTCCAGTTAAGCTCAGAAAGGGTAGAAACAATAAAGCATTAGTACAGAGAAAGTGCTAGCAGCATCTATTATTTACACCCTATGTCTTGCAGCCTTGCCCACAGCAGTTACTCTTGAAAACAAACTAGAATGCCCAAGGATTCCTAGCTCTATGATATTTTATGTGGGAACAACAGTTATTGTGGAAACAAACAGGCCATGTTTCCCTTTCTGTTAAATTCCTTTTAAGTGATAAAACAGTCACCTACTGAAATAGAAATTGGGGGTTTTTTTGGTTTTTTTGGGTTTTTTTCTTGAAGAAAAGCAAACCTCAGGCAGAGCAAAACATTAAAGGACTGTGGCAGGATGAGGTACTTAAACCTCCTGCAGATTTAGAAAGTGTTAATTCAAATTACTTTTTTAGCCTTACTATACTGTGTGCCTGACATGTGGAAGCGTGTTGAAGACTAAAGTAACATAGTGCGTATAAAATGCTCAAGATAAGCATAGCTTTCAAACAAAGTGAACACAGTTAAGGGATTTCAGTTCAACAAGAACTTTAGAAACATGTGAAAGAAATAAAAAGGAAATGAAAAAAAATCAAGTTGTAAACTAAGGACTGATGTACAAACTACTGCAGATCTCACTCTGTTACCTGTTCAAATGTTCCACTACAACTTGAAAAATGAAAAGTGCCTTGGCCAGGAAAATAGTGGGCAACTGCCTCATACGTGCCTGTCCTTGGTTTTGGCTGGGACAGTTAATTTTCTTTCTAGTAGCTGGTATAGCTACTGAAGATGGATCTACCTACAGGGCAACAGTGAAGATTTATAGTAGAACAAGAATAAGAATTCCCCTTTTGGGCTTTTTTTATCCTTTTCCTGATGTTTTCTAATACTCACATTTGGTTTAGGCTGCTACTACTAGGCACTGAGGTGGTATCTTCAAAATACATTAGAAATCTCTTTTCTGCATAATAGGTAATCCAGAGCTCATCCTTTAATACATTAAAACTAACACTGAAATTTTTGCCCAACTGCATCCATTCATATTTGTTGGAACTGAACTCCATCTTGAATTGTAACTATGAGTCTTCCAGGAAACTGAAATTGAATTTTAATTGAAAACTGAATTTTCAAATTTAATTTGAAATTGAACTGAATTGTAACACTCAGCCCTTCAGCAAATCCGGCCCTCACTTTTGAAGTGTCAACTTTTTTGTGTTTGGGTTTTTTTGTTGGTTTGTGTTTGTGGGTTTTTTTAATAGATGGTATCCCTGTGCTGTAGCCCTTCAAGAGGGCTGGCTATCCCTTGGAAACATTCTATCCTTCTTATTTATTTTAATCAAGCTTCTTCACTTTATAGTATTTGATTTTTAAAGAGTGAAGCTAGATAAAAGTGAAGTTTTAGAGTTTTATTACATCTGCATGGATATTGAATCTAAATACATTGTAGTCACTGTTAGGGAGCAGGTCTTCAGCAGTAGTATATTAAATTAGTATTTTGAGCTGGTCAATACCAAGTGAATTTGCTTCTCCTCTTTTTGGTTCCCACAAATAAATCACTTATGATATGCAAAAAATACACATATACATTTAGTATGCAAGTGTTGGCATCGTGTGTCTAGATATGATTCATCACATAAATGTGAAAGCAACCAAGTCTTACAGCATGACTGTTTTTCGGCTCCTGCAAGCGCTCTCATTACCTTTAACAAATCAAGATTACAGTCACCATCCTAGTTGGCAGCTGTGAATATAGCCCTACTGCCATGATCTCCTCCTCCTGGCTGGAAATTTCAGTTCACAGAGGCTTCTCAGTTACTTGTGTTCCAGTTACCTTGTTTATTGATTCAATTTACAACTGCTTTTTAAACAACTTAGCAAGTATTTGTAAGCCAAAGCTACTTAACATGATGGCATGAGTACAAAACTACTGCCACCTGAGAGCCAGGAAGGAAGCACTTCAGATCTCAGTTCTAACAGACTTCTATGCTGTTGACACAGACACCTAAGCCTATATCCAAACTGTGTATAAAGCAAACTTCTAGCCAGTTTACACAAGGTTGCTACTGCTGTCAGGAGGAACCTGCACTATAACAAACAGCAACTTGTTGAGGCATCTCTGGCTTTTAGGGTCTGTCCTACAAAAAAAAGATAGCAATATACACCGCTGACTGCTGAGGTTTTCAGGCAGAATAAAGGAATTACAGGTATTGTAGCTCTGCTGCCCTCAATGTAGTGTGATATATGGGATTCACCACACGTAGAAGCCTGAAAACAGATTTTGTACTTGAACACAAACTTAAACCTGAAAGAGATTCATCTTTGACTTTTGCTGGTCCTGAAACAAGTACGACTTTGTCAGCAATGCCACATTTTGCTCCTAATTGAGACACTTTTTGAAGTCCTGCCACCACAAACAGCACATGAAGATTTCAGACCACTCATGCAAACTATGACATAAACCAAATACACTTTATATTTAAGTAATTTGATACACAGTTTGCCTGTGTAAACCACAACTCTGTGTGAATCACATCATTCCTTTTCCACGTCCCTAGCGTTACTGTGGTCTTTTTGCAGACAAGCCTCTGACAATTCTTAGCTTGTATCTTTACCCCAATTTGTAAAAATGTATTTCATTCCAGAGTTTTTAGAACTGACAGGCAATGTATCATTTGCTACACTTGCCCATGTCACATTTCAGCAGGGATAGGAAACCCTGAAGGAGGAAAAATATGGCACAGATCCTGTTGCTACCATGCCTAGCCAATACTCAGGTTTCCAGATGTTCTTGTGAGAATTTAAGGTATATTAGAAAAGAAGTGATAAGTTTCTTAACCTGTCAACAGGAGAGAACTCCTATGATGTCTTCACTGTCAGATATGGAAGATTGTGTCTGATGTACTGCCTTTCATAGCTTTTCAACGGGTTGCGAAGTTAGACACAGAACATTTTCTGAGGTATGTGATAGCCTTTCATACCCCTCAGAAGGGTCGACAGTCAGGATTTAGCTTCAGTTGTGCAGTTCTCCTTCTGACTCCCAGGAAGATGTAGTTCCCCTTCTCCCTGACTGGGGAAGCTATCCACTGAAGTACAGCAAAGCTGTATACAAACTAGGAAATTAACAAACAAAAACTATACTTAGTGACAATCATGACTGCATCAGGATATACACATCCAACCCAAACCTTAAAAGCACAGAAATAAAGAGGGGAAAGACTGCTGTATTCCACCACACTTTTCTGTTGCCTAGGCACTGTTGATAACACACTCTGAAAGGCTTTCACTTCCACCTTTGGTGGAGAAAAAAACCCAAGCCTCCTGTGCTTTAATATGAGCTACAAAAGAAAGTTCAGCGCGTACTTTCACACATTTCATGCATGTTAATTTATATTGCCTTAACACTAGAAAGTGTTTACTTGATGGTGTTTGAGTGCAAATCTGATGGTGACAGGCTGCTGCCTTATCTTTTAGAAATGGCAGTGAAAGCCTTTGGAGTGTGCTACCAAACAGCATCGTAGGCAGTATGAAAGTGGAAATGAATATAGAAGTCCTTCCCTCCAACTTTATATTTCTATACTTTAGAGTGGGTGGATGGAGGGAGTGTAACCCAATGCAATCTTAAACAACACTAAATATAGCTCTGTCTGTTAATATTGGTTAGATAAAATACCTATTAACCAAAATATTTCATTTTCTTCTTGGTGTGCAGAAGAGATTGCGAGATTATGGCTTGAGCACTACCCAAAGTTTCCACAGTATTCTAACATCCCAACTGCTCTGGAGCAACAACACACTAGTTAGATCAGCTGGTAACTTACAATAATGTGGTTTACGATGCCAGGCAGACATTTAACTTTCAGGAAAAAAAGTTACCATGTGCTGAAATTATTCCTGTCTGATTTCTGGCTAAAGATTGTGCATGTTCAAAATCCAATTAGTATCACAGAGACTGGAGTAGAACTGGCTACAGGCTATGACCTCTAGCAGGAATTATCGAGCAATTTGGAGGGACTGGGGAGAAAGAAAAATAAATTATTTAGTTTAGAGCTGCATCTAGTATTTTAGAATTCCTTCTGTAAGGAAGACCAATTCTCAAGAAGTAAAGTTTTAATTCATCACAATGTGAAATTAATTTAGAGAAAGAATAAAAGAAAATACCTCAACTCACAGATTAAATAGGTTCACCAATGATCTTAGTTAAATCAGATATTCTTCCCAGATGGGAATTATCCTTTGTCCTCACAGCTACTAAAACAGACTAGGCTTTTATTCTCTCCATTTTAGCATATGGCCATCTTCAAGAAACACTTTACCAAACAGCATTTTCCAACCTCAGAAATTAATTTAAACTGGTTTTTGGCTCAAATGTTTACAGTGATTTTGACACTGAGTAGGAGTCATCTGAAGTAATACTTCAGAGAAGTCTTCTGAGACAAGCAGATGTATCAGCTCTGGAGCGGAAAGGAGGTTTCATCACACCTTGTATCGCACATGACATTCTCTAGGTTGAGACTAAAAACTAAAGAATTAGAGCCTTTCTGGAACTTGTTACATGTCTGTGATAAGACTTTCCTTTCAACATGAGATAATTATTGCAATTACACCTGCAATTGCCAATTTTACTTCCAAGAAACAGTGGCCTTGAGATCTCCCATCAAGCATGTTGTAAACATTCTCCAATGTCCTATACTTCACAACTTTTCTCTAACAGGCCTCCTTCTGCAGTTCTAAAAATCTAAGCCTCATGATGGACATGATTTGCAATATGTCATAATTACTAGGATAGTTATCTCCCACTCAGAATCACAAACACTGTTTTTTAAATCTCATTTTTATAACTGCCAGTGTAGATTAAATGGGGTACGCACTTAGGGCAGTCAGTGTTTCACTATACAGCATGTGTGTGCTCAGAGTTCAAAGGCAGCTCAATTACTCTGAACGGAGCCTGAGGGATTCTTAAATGAACTATCGCTTTTACTTTTGAGAAGTTGCTTTTTACATTTTTTCAATGGACTTGAGTAACGAATGCATCAACATGCTTCCAACCCTGCCTGTGACATATCCTAAGGCAGCTGCTTTAAGCTGGATTCTTTTAAATCTACATGTATTTTAGTGATTTGGTTGACAATGTGTTTTCTTCCTGATGCAACAATCCTGAGAAAGAAAGCTTCTACCCACACAACCACAACAACTATTTTTCTATGCAGAATGAAGGGGGGTTTAGTACTTATAAAGAATCACCTGCTAGAAACGAAGCTGCAATATTAATGGCTCATAGCATTAATTTCTCTCTCCCTGCCTTCCCACCTCACCTTTCCAAGTCACAAAGCAATTCTAGCCTGTTCTCAGTAGAAAGGGGGCAGATCTAAACTGGTGGTAAGACACCCCAAAACCTTTAAAAAAACTACTAAACACACACATGCATAGATGTACCTAATGATTTTGTTTAGCTAGATGAGGCAAATTTTGTTTTAACAAAGGAGAGACTATTTTATCCTTACTTGGTTTCAAATAAGGATGTGACAACAGTTTAGAAGACAGAGGATTACCGAGGGTATAGTTAAGAACCTCCACACCTAAAGCCTTACTTTTACACATCTGAGTAGTGGATACCAGGTATGAGAATACTGTGCAAACAAGGACAGGCACTTACTCCTTCACTTGAAGAGGAAGACGTGGTACAGTGAATACTTATGTAGAAGTCACAGAAGTAAATACACTATTGAAACAGCTTCTGGTGCCCTAGAATTTAAGTTACCTCTAGGACTCTTCGCAACTGTATCTTCAGTAGATCAAAAATATGAAAATAGAGATCCTGAAGTTTTGAAAAAATGCTCTAGTAACAAACTTTACTTTCTATTGCCACTTCCAGTACTTATTTCTTTATGGAATAATCTGTACAGGTATCTGATTTTCTCAAGCTCTTCTTTTTCTTAAGTCTGCAACATTCCTATATGATTGTGCATCCCAAAGCAACTCTGATAGACTTGGGAAAAACCACAAGGTTAAGAAAATGTATTGGGCTGGATTGTTCCCCAGAAAATGCTCTTAGACTTCCCAGGAAAAGTAGAAACGGCCTTCTAAAGAGAAAATACTGCTACTCCCTGTTTCTAAGGTGGTAGCAGCATGGATAAAGCAGCCAAAAGATTCTTCACTGCAAGAAAAGCAAAGGCAAAAACATACCTTAGCACAGGCAGCAGTAACTACCTTCTCTGCACTGCTAAATGCACAGCAATTACAATTGCTGATGCAGGAAAAAAACAGTGGTACAGTTGCTGATTTTACACAGCACTTTTTGTTAGAAGTTCAGCTAGTCCACAGATTAACATACAAGCCACAATAAAGGCAGAATCAAAATTTTTGGAGCTCTACCAAGGTTAGATTAAGTAACCATATCATTCTCTATATCTGACAAAAAACATGATCTTCGGTGGCCAAAGTAAAATTTTGACTGAGAAAGCCAGAGCAAATACAACTGTAGGAGGTTTCTTTGCTTGCAGTTCCACTTCCATCTTAGTCATATCCTTACATCAGACAAGAAGGACCTACACAGCTTTCCACCTTCATAAGTTTTGTTTTCTTGCCTGCTCATTTCCTAACATAAGCATCTCTGAAGTTAGACAAGCATTGGCTCTTAATGCCAAGAAGCTTAGCAGAGACTGAGTTATCTTCCACAAAAGTATTATTTCCCGTGCTTTCTGAGATGAAGACCTCATTCAAGGTATTAAGACTTTACATTGCCCCTTCAGCAGCTGAATGTTCTTTGTAAGGGAGAATGTATAAACAAAAGATTGCAAGTGCCACCTGCAAAAGATATAATACACTTCTTCCTCAGGAAAAACATGCAATCTCCTGCAAGTTTTCTGCAAAAAGAGAATAATTCTATCCCTTGGGTGAAGAGGGTTAACCACTTCATGCTAATTCTCATTATATAGAATGAATAATCCAGAGCCATCAGATACAAGACTAGCAAGTGTCAGGCTGCCTTCCAAGGAAAAGGATATGAAGGAAAGAAGTACTCCTTGGCCACTTTTGCCAATGTATTATGGGGCTTGGTTTACTTTCTGTGTGAACATGCATTGTTTCTGCCTGATTACTAATGAGTGAGACAAATATTTCTAATGTCTAATATTTCTGCTATTTATTTCTGTTCCTCAAAGAATAGATCTCTCTAACTGGACTTCCACACATCCTCTGCAATCTCTGAAAATACTCTCTGTATCCAGTGAGGGAGAAGAGCATTGAGAAATGTAACTTCAGAAGAATTAAATTTGATTTACATGAGGAGACTTTCATTCAACTGCCTTGATGGGAACCTTGTATTTTTATCAGATAAAGCCTGGTTTCACTACAATCTGTTTTTTCATCACTTCTGAAAAAGGGAAGGAATGAGGCATTGTCCTTGAAAGCCAAGCAAAAAATTCACCTAGTATAGCTGTTCTGAAAAAAAACTCCATATCCAAGGAAAACAAAATATATCTAGCAGTTTCTTCTTTATCTGGTCAAAGAAAAACTTTTCTCTGGGAAAGAGATGGTCAATCTCTCATTTATACCATCTGGAGACAAGTCCTGGGAATTCTTCTTGATGGCTGACACTAAGTCCAGACTCAGAACAAAGATGCAGCCTTTTGGAAGCCTAATTGCAAAGACTGACATAAGGGAGGAACTTTCATTTGCTTCTGTGTGCTGTCACTTACCATGAAGGGATTCCAAAATTTGGTGTAATCAGAAAGGACAAATCCCAATGCAACATGTTAGATATCCTCCATTATTGTTCAGTTTAATAAATAGCAATTTTAGATTTGGCTAAGCACAACTGCCTGTATCAGGAATTATAAGAAAATATAAACAGGAATAAAGAAAGTATTTTACAATGTAGGTGTCTATATCTGGTGGTGAAATCAAGAAACATGCAAAGTTATTTGATTCTCAAAGTTTGTAGCTTACTCTTTTCATACTTGAGAATTCTGTATCTTAGTGATTGTCAAAAGCATGAAGCAAATATTTAAGACAAGGTTTTCTTGAGCTTAGCCTCATTTTGTCATTCTCTAGCATGACCGTCTCCCCACCTTATAATCTGTAGATGATTACAAAATTAAGTAATTTGAATTTGAGAGATGACTGGGCCATTGAAATATTTTCATTATGCACAGAACCTACAATATACTTCTGCTTATATGTAATTATATATCTGTGACTATGTATACATACAAATAGGCACTTTATACACAAAAACCAGTGTACCACCTGGTATGTGTTTCTTCTAGCCTGCAAGACAAAGATTACTGATCATAGCTGAAAAGGTTACCTGGATCTGGGCTCTGTTTCCAGCTGTTATATTAGATATTGTCCAGCATGCCTCCTTTTTGATAGATTCTTTTGGGCTGCTTAGCAAGTGCAGTAAACTCTGCAGGGCTGAACAATTCAGAATTACCTGAATACAAAAGAAAGAAAAAAAAAAAACCAAAAACAAAACAAACCACAACTTAGAGGAAATTTAGGATAAAGAATCACAAGAACAAGGAACACAATGTCTTCAAAATCTAAAAAGCATATCCCATCAGATGATCCCCAAAAGTTAAAAAAAAAAAAAACAAACAAAAAACAAAACCAACAAAAAACCCCACCCCAACATAAACAAAAAAAAAACCAGCAAGAACTAAGAAAGAAATGTTTGCAGGAATGCTAATAAGCAATTCAGGTAAGAGAACATTCCTTCATTATGATTTCAGTGTGACCTGAACACCAGAAGATACTAAGCCCACTATGACCAAACAAAAATAAGATGACGGTACTTTCCTGTCATCTTGTTTTCTGCATTTTTGTGCACTTGGAAGCTCCAACTACTTCTGTTTTCCACATCAGCTGGCACAGTGGGGCAGCCTGTTGTCAGTGTTGTGTCCAGTGACATTATGAATGGGCAATTCTTATTAAAAATTTTAAAATATTGTAAAAAATTGCAATTTTACACAGCAGAAAAGTTGCAGGAAAATCTGCATTTCCAAAATAAAAATTTTAAGTGCCCAAAATACAAGAGAAAATGCCCCAGAACAGTGATGTTACAAGAGCAAATACTTGATTATGTCACGTGTGATAGTGAAGGGCTTTTTGACCCTCTAAAAGGGCACAAAACAGGATTCAATGACTGAAAAATGATTTTTTTTTTTAATTAAATTCCAACTTCTTACAAGTAAGAAAGAAATTGGAAGAGCCCACCAAGAAGCACAGTAGTTTTGCCATGTATGGCAAAAGCAGGCAGCTTAGAAAGAACAGTGTGGTACAGAATTTTATGAGAAATTCTTCAGTCTGTTTGTGGAGGTCAGAAGGATGAGAGTCAAGCTGAATCATGGTGATGACTTCTGATCGTGAAATCTGTGGACTGAATTCCCTTGCTTGTATCCCACCCCCCCTCCCCCCCGCACATACTCCTAAAACCTTTCTACTCCACATTAAGATTAAAAAAGTAAAGATTACGGTTCAGGATTGTATCAGGTATCTACTGGGACAAATTTAGTTTTTTCTTCATGCATACTATATATGGTTTTGGCCATCTCCAAGCATTGGCAATTGTTAATAGTTGAAAATGAGATGTAAAGTAAAAGCAGGTTTGTGCTCTGAGGTTGTACAGAGAAGTTTTCAGGCAACTATGTTATATGTTGCCTTCATATTCAAAAATGTATCAACTATCAAAGCTAGGCTCTTCCTTCTGATTAAGGATTTTTATATGCATTCTGTACCCCTCTTCAGCATACAGCACAATCTGCAGGCAGGACTATCAAGCACTTAAACAGTTACTAGAATATTACTTAAACAGTTCTCTAGAATTTCAGGAAAGCTTATGGTATACTCGTCTGAAAAAATTGTGCACAACAAAAAAGTTTAAACATTTTTTAGAATTAAAATTAAGATTTATGCAGTATTTAATAACTTGCACTACATGTCATTTAGTGATCCCTTGTGTTTTTATTTTTAATGAAACTATGAAATTACAAAACACACCTCAATCATGACTGATCTGCAAAACAAATGCCATTGAAAAAACAATGAATGCCTATGCAATTCAGCTACAAAAAAATATTGTAGCAATCAAAAAATCACATTAATCTCCTCCTAGTGATAAGATACTCAGTGTCCTGCTGCTGCTAACTCATCTTTATCTCTGATCTCATGGTCACAGAACTACGGAATTCCAAAGGATACATTTAGACAAACCAAAAAATAAGCATTGAAAGAAGCCTCAAGATGAGGAACCTGGATTTTCACTTCGGCATAATTTACATGGAAGGAGTAATTTAACACTTTGAATGGGGAACCAAAAGCTTTATGCATCTACACCTCACTGAAAGCATCTTTCTCCACACTCTTCGCATCATCTCACACCTCTAACTGCTACCACTGCCTCCTGGATGTCCATTTCACTGCCTCCACTGCACACACCTCCCCATTCGCAGCTACTACCACTTCTTGATCCCATTTCTCCCATCAGTTTTAGTAGAGTCAACAGCCACCACAGCAAGCCTCTCTGAGCCTCTCACTTCAATCCAATTTGGTTGTGCGTATGTCAGACAGCCCTGCACCACACAGGCATGCTTCTAGTTTGTGAACTAGAGATGGAGGCCAAGAGTCAGCAAAGTTTCAAAAGCAGTAGCCTACTCTATACTCTTCTTCCTCATATTCCCAATTAAGCCTCACAAAAGGTTGTCGGAATGCACAAAGAGTGTAGGGAAAAAACTTTAACATAAGGTAGGTACAACAGCAGAAGCCTGTAACTGGAGCTTCTGCTCTACATGTAAAAAGAGATTCCCACCAGCCAGTGGATCACAGCTAACACATGTATGCAAGGCACGGACTCTCTGCTCCCACAGATTTTACAAATTGGTGGGAGCTGCTGCCTCTTGCAAAACCTACCAAGCAGCAGGATGACAACCTAGTGCCTCTGAAGCATCAGGTTTCCTGGCTCCCAGTTTAATTCCAATACAGTGGTGGGAGTCACTGCCTCCTACTGATGCTTCTCCAAACATATGCCCAGACACAGCTACATACCATCCAAAATCTGACCAGACACTCGGTTTTGGTATATTCATCATAGACCATCAACAGCATCAAGTGTGACAGGCCTTTGATGGCCCTACCATGGCATATAATTCAGCATAAAATTCAGCCTGAGGCAGACTTGCTTTAAACAAACTAGGAAAAAAAAAAAACCCAAAGGGTATTCCACAGCTATATAAAAATCTCAGACATAGCTATGTAAAAATCACCAACAGTTCAAAACTGAACAGAAAAACTATGAAAACCACCACATGTTTTGAGGCAACTAGTGTCATCAATCCTTCACTTTCAAACTTCAAAAGGAACAAGAGGAGGTGCTTGTGAATAGGTTACCACAACTAACAGAAAGATGAACTGCAGTACAACACAAGAGAAAGTGAATCCATACCTGGGTCTGGATATCATCTCCTGTAACAATGTTCCCAACAGCTCGTAAGGCAGGAGATACAACTTTGTAGTCGTTGTGCCTAAAATTACCAAGGAAAGATCTAAGCGTTAACCATCCTGAAGCATCTCCATCTTTACATCCTCAAGAAAGGAACATCCATCAGCCAGGGGAAAACCTCCCTGCTAAACCTGACTTAACTCTCACTATCTGAATCAAATCACTCTTTGATTTTAAACTAATGGTAAGTCTTTCTAGGGTTTCTAAATATTTAGGCCTTTAGATATCATTCAGCAGCATAAAAATAAAATATGAGATTACAAGAATACAAGTCCTTCAGAGTATAGGCATCCTTGGGAGGGAAAAAGTAATCTGCTTTAACTATGAAACACACTTAATGTAGCATGCACAAAGGCAGAGAAGGAGACAAAGGAATACGGGTAGAAGCTGTGTGTTTAACCCATACAGCTGTTTGACCATCTTCTGCCATTATATGCATCCTCCCATCATCATTGTTAAGTCAGGATTGGAATAGGAAGGGTGAAGTAAGGAATTTTTTTCTCAAATGAAAGCACTTCTTTATAAAAAGGTACCTTAGGTAATACATTCTACTTGTTAATCCAGCACCAGATTTGCCTCAATCTTAAAAGCCTTAATAGTCTTTTTTATTTACATCACTGAAAACCATTATTTCTTGTTCTTAGGTAACTGAATGCTCCACATCCTTCCCCTAGACCTGAAGAAACAGCTCTGAACAAGGCCAGTCTCCCTGACCCCAACTCCCACAGCTACACTTTACTGACCAATGTGTATACTCTTCTACAATAAGGGTTTAGGAAATTATTTACATTTCAAGTCCTTGGTACTGTCGATTCTAGTAAATTTTACTCTTACATTTCCATCTTTGATATCCTTCAGCAATTTCATTGGTAGGTAATTATAACATGGACTTCAATGGCGCAGAGAAAATCCCAGTATATATTATGGATTTTACAAAAATGCAGCTGTTAGGTGCAGGAAAAAATCTCTTAAGAAATAGCAAAACCAGTACAAGAGAAGTTCCATTCTTTCTGTTACTCATGACAAATAGAGAAGACTGAACACAGACAGGTAAAATTAAAACTCAAATCTTGCTTTTTGGAAATTACTACATTTCAAGACATATCTGATTAAACTTCCTATTGCTTCCTATTGAACCTTGATTTTAGGGGAAAAAATGGATAGTACATTTGCTCAGAACAAATTTCTTACATCAGCAATTCCACAAGTCTTCTGCAGACTCCTGCATCAATCACAGCCTGGATTTTATCATTGGGGCCATCAGACAAATAGGACAAAGCCCAGCAGGCATCAGCTAATACATCTGTATCATTGACAAAGAGCAGCCAGGAAAGCACACTAAGACAAGGTGAAACCTGTAAGACATTAAGAAGAGATACATACATCATGCAATTAAAAGGGCCAGAAGATCTATTAACACGTCAGTTAATCTTGTACGCAACATTACAGGACTAGGCACTGGCATCTCAAGGTTCAATACTCAGAAAATTTCAGACCTAGGTAGCACTTCTGTGCAGGGCTGTAGCTACACAAGTACAGAGGAGCATGGCAGCAGAAAAGCGCTATGAGAATTCTTCAGCCTCTGCCGTACAATGTCTGGCAACTTGGAATTCATAATTGTCCACTAAGATGTGCCATACTTTGCACTACAGCAGCCAAGACGTACAGAGTTCTGTTCCTCTGTGGGATGGTCATCTCCAGTACAGGAACAGTAACAAAAAGCTAGGAGACAGCTATATTAAAACAGTGGTTGTAAATGTCCACCCAAAGGACTAAATACATTCAAAAACTTCATCTGTAAGAAGTCCATACGTTGTTTCAGAGAAATTCTGAAACATATCTACTACTGAGTTTAAGTTTCACCACCCTCATTGCTTATTTGGCTACCACCACCTTACAACACATTTCCTTTAAAGCATCTCTTACCTTGGCAAAATCCGGAGGAGGATTTTTCCCTCTGCAGAGGTTGGATAGAGCCCATACAGCATTTCGGGTCATAGTGAGACGGTTCTGTTTTGAAAGCAATCTAAAACAAACCAACAAAAAATTCCAACCTTTGCTTTTTAAAAAATCAAAGCCAGGCAACCCTGTAGGATCAACTGCATGAATCATTAAAATGTAGGTTCAGGCCTACATTTTAACATACACCAGGGCAAAACATGCTAGATTTTTTTTCTATAAAAATACACGCTGAAGAAAATCATGCTTGATGGCTGGATACTAACACACATGCTAGACACATGAATCCCAGCAGCCCAACAAGAATAACAACCATTACACTAAAAGTGCATTCATTTAATTGCTTAGATACTGATGTGGCAGATTAACAGTCAAAAGGCACAGGAACTGTGACAAAATTACTCTAAGTAGAAGGACCTGCAGGTAGTTTTGGAGAGTACTATCTTCACTAAACTGCATTTTTATGTCAGTCTCAGACTATCAGCCCCACTTTTACACTTTTGCATGTTAACTAGTGAAGAACAAAACATATCCTCAGAAAATGTGTATAATCAGGTTTAGGGTTTCCCAAACATTCAAGACAGTCACGTATCTCACAGCAAGCACCATTTACAGACTTTCTGTGCACACTGGCTCCAGTCCCAGCATATGAGAGCCTTGCCCACCGGGTTCTTGTTAGAACACCATTCTACAGACCACCCCAAACCAGTCTTTTCCTGCAGTTGTTAAGGGGTGGCATCCATACACCAGCCGCAGGGTTCAACTTCTGCTCCATAAGGCACAGGAGGCCCCATGATGTGATGAACTGTAATACTGAGACCTTTATGAGATCTGCATACTAAAACTGCCCTCTCACATTAGGACTATCACACCGACCAAAGCTGTGTCAGACGCTGTTACACTGTAAGTCCCCTTATGTGAGACCAGTCCTCACACAAAGACACCTGTGGAGTTGGTTAATTAAGTCAAACACAGCGTGAAGCCTCTAAACAAGGCACTTTCCTGACAGCTTAGAAATGACTAGCCTATAGCGCTCCTTGGCCTAGGAGGAATGCAGTAAGGTAAGACCTAGTTTTTCCGCAACTGTAACAACTCGGTTTCTTTTTCTCATAGCCATCCCACATTGTAGCAATGTCTTTATGAGAGTACTGGAAAACTCCACTGCTGCAAACAGATTTTGCAAAGGACAGAGACTGAATAATCCTAATTTGGACATAACACAAGATGGCGTCACTGTTTCAGCAACACTATGGTCCTTCAGCAGAGGACCATCAAAATAATTAGCAGACTAGAGAAATGACACACAACAGGAGGGTAAGAGACCTGGATTTGTTCAGCCTTAGAAGGACACTGTGTAAGGGGAGCTATAACTGCTGCCCACAACAGTTCAACAGAAAAGAAGAAGCCAGATCCTTCTCAAAGGTACATAATGATAGGACAAGAGGCAACTGTCACAAGGTGAAACACAGAAAATTCTGATTAGAAATCAGAACATTGTTTTTCACCTTGCCATGGTCCAATACTGCAATAGGTTGCCCCAAGTGGTTACAGAGTCTACCTTTGATGTTCCAGATTTGACTGGTTAAGTAGCTGAGCGATCTAATCTGATCTCACCTGCTATGAAGAAAAGCTTTGACTAGATGACCTCCAGAGGTGCCTTTCAACTTAAATAATTCTATGACTCTATAATAAGCCCAGGCATCCACCCACTCTGTAGAATAAAATAGTTCCAGCTTAGCTGCTCCTAAAACATGTTTCCATTTTAGCTCCATTACAAAAGTAGTTCAGGAGTCCCCCATTAAAAAGTCTGATTACTCCACAACAAAACTAATCACTATTATTCTTCAAGGCAAAAACCAAACTTCAGTCTTACCAGACACTCAAGCAAAATTCTGGAAAACATATTAAAACAGACTTACTGCAATAAAGGGGGCAGGATATTACAGTCCAATACATAGTCTCTGCACATAGTGCTGTCTCCAGCAATGTTGCCAAGAGCCCATACTGCCTGCAACGAAAAACAGAATAGTAATTGCTTTTATTCTCACAATTCAACCAGTTTTGTGTATGTATTAGAGTGGAAGATACTCTGTTCTCACTGTTAGATCCTGGACAATGTACAGAAGGGGAATGCATTCTGGTTGAGTATTACATATATACACCCAAGCTCATTATATGATTCAGGAATATTTACACAGATCTAAGAGGAATACCAAAACAGCCAACATGTATGTCTCCAGAGACTTCACAGGCAGACATAACCTTGCTCTGTCCACAATATAAGAGATGAGCTTATCTCCTCAGGCTGAGTAATGTACTAACTCTACACTCCTCCTGGCTCAGAGCTGGTTCAAGTCCAGATGTTCATAGCACAGGTCAAGCAAGTTTGTATCTACCCAAAAATGTTTGTGTGGAACAGCCCATATTAGTATTTCCTAAGAAGCCATAAAAGCATGCGTTGTTTACACAGTCATATTTAGAATGCTGACACCAACTAAGATGAAAATGGAATCTATACGTGAGATAAACCAATATTCAGAATTAAAGCGTTAAGACGGGCATTGGCATATATTCTTTAAGAGAAAGCTATACAAGACAGAACCCATGTTGCCTATTAAGACATATGCATGGCAAAATGCAAGACATATTTTCTCCCTTGGACATCAGTACTACTGTAACCCTTCATTTTGAGAAGAAAAGATCTAAAATACCAGAAGATAATTAAGGAAGCATGAAATCCATGTTCTGTAATATGATGAGAATAAAAGATTTAATTGGGTTGGATTTATACTTTTGGTTTAAGTGGTGTTTTTGATATCACTGTCCACTAGTAAGAGAGTTTTAACTGAAAAAAATTAAAAGTAGCCTATATGAAGTATAAAAGCCATTTTATGACTTCCATGTGATTTACAGATGATACTTTGTAACCAAGAAAGTATATGAAACTCTCATTTGCTATTTATTTCAAGTTAGCAGAGGACCAAGTTCACATCAAATAGATACATATATCTGCTTATTTGGTAAGACCCGTATAATGTCTACACAACCACTGGAAATACTTCCAGTAGTGCACGTAGAGGACAAAAGCAATCCTATTTATCATGGACAGCAGCTGAATGTCCTCCCCACGTTTCTCTTCAGTTGAAGACAATGTATTTATTTGCAGTAAAATGTGTTACAGTGTGTAACTATTTCTCCAACTGAACATACATAGGTTCCCCACACAAAACAAGCATGTTTTTCTCTCCCTATCTCAACTTGAAATAAATTGCTCCTCTAAAAAAAATTGACAGAATAAGCCAAATTTGTTACCTAAAGGAAATTCGCAGGTAATCTGAAATAAACTTATTTATTCATTATCGATACGATGTCAATTGATTTGTTGCATCAGATTTCTACTGTAACATGTTTTTAAATGGTGACAAAAAGATGCCACTTTAAAAATCAGACTCCAACCACTCTAGAGGCCCAAAACCACTAGCAAATCCTGCAAAATTAATACAGCTAAAACCAGATGTAGATACAAAATGTAGATACAGATGTCAGCTTGCTAGATACAAAATAAAAAGGCTCTTCCTCTGTACCAGTATTACCAATAACACCATAGATAGATCAATCGAAAGTCCCTAAACTGCAAGTTGTTAAGAGACTAGGGGACTATTCTGGGGAAGGATTAGTGTGTTTTGTTCTCCTACTGTTTTTCACGCTTCTGCTGTCAGCCACAGTCAGAGACACGGCACCAGGCTATACTGACTTAGTTGTGAAACAGCACAGCCATTACTACGCAATGTCCCCCCAAAACTGATCTTCATCGTGAAAACTTACTTTTCATACCAATTCTTATTATTTTATTATGTTATGACAACAGTTTGTCTGAAATAAAAGTATAACCTTGGGTCTGGCAGCCTCATGGACTTAAGATGGAGAAGGCAGCTAGCTACTGGAAAAATTTTGCTTAAGAGACAACAAATGCCACCTCCTGCAAAATGTCATTTGTATTAGAATTCTAAGAAGCCACACTCATTGCTCACTGCAATGCTTGTATTTCTGCAGCAATGAGAAGCCCAAAGAATGAATCAAAGATTTCAGCTGGTTCTAAATAAACTTGTGGATCTTCTAAAAACGTTTAGGGGTGGAAAAAAAAAGTTAGAATTTGCAATAATTTCCTTTTATTGAACATGTGGGTAATTTTGTATGAAGATACAATCTCCTTGCCTGGACACCCTTACACATGTTAAAACACCTCTGGAAGCCGTATGTCACTTGTCTGTGGACTTTGTTTCTGCCATTATAGCAATATCTATTTTTAGGGTTGACAGCAGTGATAATCACTTAATCCAAGAATCCATTCTGACCCTGAATGACAGACTGGTTTTGCAACAGCAAATCTCACATCAAAAAGTCTGACCAGAGAAGTCAAATAGCATCTCTACTGCTTTCCCACTCTTGATTTTTTTATGGCAAGAGAATTCTGGCCAAGTAGCCTGATATCACAGGACCTGGGGTAAGAGAGGATGTTGCAAGAAACCCTTCTAATGATAATGACTGATAGTACACAAGATGCTAAGAAATTGAAATATCTTTAGAAAAATATGCAAGGTTTTATTCAAAAAGGAAGATGTCTTTCCTTAAGGAGTTACTTCAGCTCTTCAGATAAGCGAGGAACATAAGTCAAGCTCATTTAAACTCTTCTCATCAGACACTGCTATAAATACAAAGCTCTGTCGTGGTTCCCACAGACGACATGTGAACAATGACAAGTGTCTTCAGGGTCTGTTTGTCTAAATAATGTTCAATGATTTCCACTGCTGCTTTTGTGCACTCCTCAAGATGTAAATGGCTTGCTTGCCATAACATTTTGGCTTCATTCTATACATCCCAAATGTTTTTATCTTCTTTTCTGGATAGTTGCAGAGGTAAAAGGATATTTAATTCCATTAAGTTTCAGAGTTTATTAAATAAAAGAAAAATTTTTTACTCTCAAAAAAATTCCATTTCAGTACTTTCAATATCTACATTCAGACCTGAAGATGAAAAGAATCTGCAATTTTAAGATTTGTAGTCTGACTTTTTAACCAACATCTTAGGTAGCAAAGTTGTGTGTGAACTGAAAATGCAAATGCTGTGTTGTCAATTGCAGCTTCTATTTTTATACACCTGTATAAATTTCCATTTATGGCTAACAGTGGAGTAGGGATTGTTGCAGGTCTCCAGTTTATTTTACTCATTATTAAACTCCAGTGTTTTTTTTCCTGCAGTGCTGAACAACTTCAGCAGTCAATAACAGTAAAGTGCAAGTTTTGTAGAGTACTTTTGAGCCATATGGTGCCTTCTGTGAATAATTTGTGTGCATTCTGACAACCCTCCACTTTCCCCTGGATTCTGAAGGCTCTCAGGCATTATTTCATTAGAGCTTTTGATATTTAAACCAAGTGCTAAACCAACCACCAACAGTGCGTAGAGTCTGTGCCTCTTGGTGTAGAAGCAGTATTACGAAGTGAGAATCAACACTTTCTCTACTTTTGGTTGCTGACCTGGGAAATGGATCTAATGCTGGGATGAAGACAGCGAAGATGAGCTTGCATACAAGTGTGATTGGATAAGTGAACACAAGGAAGGATATCGTAAGGCCACATTCCTAGGAGATGACTTCTACTATGCCCCAACACAGAAAACACCTTTCTTTCAGTGGCTGGGGTGGTCATAGCTCCTTATTTCTTGCATCTCATCCATCCAAACACAGAACATAGCTCATACTCACGCCTCAACTGTTTTTCCACATTTTGATTACTAAGACCTAGTTAGTGGGACTGCTGATGTAAAAGCCAAACAGAACTTGGACACCAGACTCACAGGTCACCTGTGCCAAACAAATGATGGTTACCAAAAGGAACAGCAACACAACTAAGAATGGAAAAATACTGAGGGGGGAAAAAAAAAAAAAAAAACACATTGGTTGCTTTAGCTGAAAACACAAACATTCCCAAAGGAGAACGGGGCAGCTGGGGATTCTCCTGCTACGGTCTGTCCAACAGAACACAATGACACATATCTGTCACTGTGAAACAATCTCAATCATCTCAGACAGGGAGCGTAATGCCTTGCATGGTTTTTGAAGGAAATTCAATGTTCATCAAGGAAACCCAAGTTGACATCTGGGTTTTAAATACATCAGCAAGGGAACTCAGAAAAGAACTGCAGCTAAGACACTGCTGAAGCTAGATCAACCTTAAGCATGTCTAAAGGGCTTTGGAGTCCTTCAATATAAATAATTTCAGGCTGGCATATCTAAATTTCTAGGTGTCTTTTGGAAGAAAAAAACTTTGATAAGTGGAAGAAGGCTAGGACATATGCCATTAACTAAATCTAAAAATCAGTACACCAAAAACAGAACCGGTAGAGGTGGGGAGATGTAGCCAAAGCGTTTTTCACAAATAATGGACACGTAGCTTCTGTAATAAACTCAGTTTCTTTGATGGGAAAAATGGATGCCAAATCATTTGACCACTGATCACAGAGAAAGACTGATATACAATCTGAGAAAGACTGATATACAATACAAACAATGAAGGAGTTAAAGGATAGTAGGGTAATTAAATGTGAGCCTGCATAGCTTAATGGGAAACAGATCTTGCAAAAAGACATCTTGTAAAGAGATATAATTTCATTAAAATACATATTGCTTAATAAACATAAACATTCCCTCACACAGACTTCTATAAAACTGCTGATTTAGAATCACACTACACTCAGAAACTAGCATATGCAAAAGAAACAGTGCAACACATTAGATTAAAACTAGCTTATAAATATGAAAAATAACTGTTGGGAAAATCATGATCAGGTAAGGTAAACTGGTATCTGTTCCTGAGCTACTGCTAAGGGCAGTTTGAAATAAGACAAATTCAATGGTATAAGTCTGCGAGACTGACTTCCTGTAAGACAAAAACAGTGGATAACAATTAGCCAGTAAATCAAATTAAAATTTTGGGCTTTTTTTTAGTTTATGCTATGCTACATATTCAAAATTATATTATCACTAACATTTCCTTCGACAGAATTACTATCCCACTTAGCACAAAGAATGGCTTACTAAACACAGCTTTCAATATTTCTTTTTCTCTTCATCCTTTACTATATGGTTGTAGGGCTAGCTTCTGGCCCATCTGCCCTGAACATGTAGTTTTATTTTCCTGTATTTTTGTAATTTGTTGCAAATGTAGCAAGAGTTGCTTGCAAATAAGAATCTTCACAGTGCTACTGTGAGAGAAGATAAGAATCATCGTTTTACAGAGGAGAAAATTATGGCCAAGTATCTCCCAGTTTCAGGAATCCAGCTTGAGAAGTCCAGGACCAGATCTGCTCAAAACACAGACCTAATTACAAAAGTCACTTGCAAAAGTGCCGAGTTGTCCTCAACTACAAAGCGAAATAGAAATATTTCACACTGAGCATTCAAAAAACATAGAACTAGTATCCACTTACTGAAAACAGATATAAGCAAATTGTCCAGCATCAGACACTAAGCAGTAGATAAATGTATCTCAGAAACCTGCAATTGCCTTAATCATAAGAATCTCTTCCCTTTTCTCCTTCATTCACTGTAACATGTTCCGACTTTAACAAACAGGGCCACAGTGTGACAAATAAAAGCCTCCTTTACTACCCACTGATTTGTTACCAGGGCAACAATCTGTACATATACTGAATGAGATGAGAGTCATCTGGATAAATACTATGCAATTGTGTATTAATGCTATCCTGTAATGCAGAAGTAAGAGAGCTAACTTTTAAGTGCTTAATGCTTTTAATTTTTGTCTTAATAGATACTATGGTGAAGTGTTTGGTATTTTTTAAAGCTGTTGGAAAAAACAGAATTTCTTTCATGTTGGCCTGCACCAAACCCAAAGTCAGCTGTGAGCAGCGCTGCAATCTCTACACCTGCAGCCCAGAAACCCGCTCTGAAAAGGTGTAGGTAACACTTCGCAGTGGTACATCTCCCTTCTTTAGCACAGCTTACTACAGAGCAATTTGTAACTAGTATTTAGAGACTTATTGGTAACAGAGGGATCATGGATTCAGCACCTGAATTGCATAGAAAAATATTTTGCGGTAATTACAACCCACTCTGCCTGCCTGCAGTCTGAACTTTAACATGTCAGCAGTTTATTAGGAGGCAGAGGGGGAAGGAGACAGATAAACTACTTAACTGTGGCCCCTAAGCTCTTCTGTTAATTCACACATCTTAAGGCTGAAGGCTGCACAACTCATTCTAAACAGGTTCGCTCTTCCCACCTGCTCTCTGAACATCAGCAGGGATGGTAACAACAACCTAATAAAAAAAACAAGTTAGCTCTTGCACAGAAGATCATTAGGAGCAAAAAACTGGAGTAGCCCCTGCCACACTCAAAGCATCAATCATTCTGCAGGAACAGCACCATACAAGTGATGGCTGAATTTGGAAAGTAATGTCACCAATTTCAACCCCCAAAAAACAAACTCTAAAAAGCATCACATAGCTAAGTCAGGATGGATTTTCACATGGGCAGAACATAGCATTCATCTGCCATGTTGGCAAGCTCCCTATCACATTTCTAGTTTCTACAACAACAGACAGACTCATTTCCTCAAAGGAAGCTAAAAAAGTGGACAAAAAATATTTCTTATTTCCTTTAGTATCATTTTCTCAAGCACCTGAATTCAATTTCTCTTAAAAAAAAAACTTTTCAAAAATAATTCATCCTGAGACAGACCATTGAAAATGAAAAGTAACAGAGTGAAAGAACTGGAAAGCTATAAGCAACTGAGAAAATAAAAATCTGTCTGTCTTGTGGAAAATGTTAGGCAACCTTAAGTACAGGTGGTACATTCTGAGCCAGCTATAAGAAAGAAAGGCAAGTTACACAAAGCGATCCAATGCTTATGAGTCTGGACTTCTCCAATCATGCATCTCAATACAGCCAAATGCAAGGTCAGACATCTAGGAACAGAGAATAGAGGTCACACTTACAGGATGGAGAACTGAACCCTGGAAGTCAGTGACTCTGAAAAGAACAATGGATCATATTGGATAATCAGCTTAACCTGAGCTCACAGCCAGCTTCTGTGGCAAAGAGTCCGCAAAGACATCTTGGATATTTACACACCAAAGTATCAAGTAGAAATTAAAATGAGGCACTATCTCTGCAAACAGCATTGCTGGAACAGTGCTACTGGAATACCCAGTGCTTGTAATTTCACCACCACAAAAAGATATTGAAACAAAGAAATGTTCAGAAAAGGGTCACCAAAAAAACAAACCAATCACCTCAGAAATAGCCTTATAATGAGAATTCAGAGCTTAATTTAATTCGCTCAAGAAAAGCTTAAGCTATGGTCTGTAAGTAGCTATAGGAAAAAACAGAGAGCTTACTAATTGAGTAGACAGTGAAACAAAAGCAAATACCCAGACCCAAAGCTAGTCAAATTTGTACAGTAAAGGTGCATGGTTTCAAGTTAATCTTAATCCTAACTGAAACTCTATTTGTTAACATGATTAATATTTCATCACCCTAAGTCTTCAAAGCAAGATTACATGTCTGAAATACATCCTTGTTCAAACACAAGTTATGGGCCTCATGCGGAAATTACCGAGTCAAATTTTTCGTCTGTGCTTTACACTGATCCCTTTGGGCCTTAAAAGAGTATTCATCTACTCTGTAAGGAAGGTAGAGAACAAACTACAGTTTCCACTCATGCTTTATCTTCAGGAAAAACAAGCATGAACTTTCCATCTGTAAAGCAATTTTGTAAACAAGACTTCCTGAATTCCTCAATACACAGAAAAAGATTAACCCATTAGAGATCATAATGCATTACCGCATTGGCTGTGGTTAAATATATCATTTCCAGAAAAAGAAAAATACAGTACTTCCTTAGATATTTTAACACACACTAGGTAGAAAGGAACTGTTGCGCAAAACTGCCAAACACTACATTTCCTCTAAAGGCTTTCTTACAGGATAGCCTTGTTCCTTTCAGGGGAAGGAAAAAAAAAAAACAAACAAGAAAAACAACCAGCAAAACCAAAACAAACCAACCCAAACAAACAAAACAAATAAAAAACCAAAACCAAACAAACAAAAAACCCAACCCCACCAACCACCACACACACAAAAAACCCAACACCGTTCTTAATCTTTACCTGTTCCTGTACATCTTCAAACTCTGAACTAAGCAGCTCTATGAAGATGGGGACGGCTCCTGCCTGGATCACTATTCGAGTCTGAAGGGAATTTCCCGAGGCAATATTTGTCAGCACCCATGCCGCCTCAAACTGGAAAACAAAATACAAAAGAAAGTTTACTAGGAGCCTTCTATGCCACACTAAAAACGAAGACTAAATGCCTTTTAAAGACAGAAAGAATTAGCGTCAGAAAAGCATGAGATATTATTAACACAGACAATTTGCAAAGTAAGAATCAGAATCATAGAGTTAAGAGTTATTGGTATCACTTAAAATCAAAATTTGCAGAAGTTCCTTATGAGAACAAGATCGGGTTTGCTGTGGCTTTTCAAATATTATTTTTTGCTACACAATTGTGTTACCTTTGGTCTGTTCTACTTCCTTTCCCTACTAGCTAAGAACCAATACACAAAAAATGAGTCTTCCCACAAGATACCCGATACCTGCATTCACTGAATCAGCAATGCCATTCCTGAAGATGCACAAAGAGAGACACTGTCAACATTGTTGGATAAAACTCAGTGAATATAAAGGAATTAAAAGCCATTTAAAAAAACAAACAGGAAAGGAGATTGAATTAAAAAAAAAAAAACAAAAAACCCCACACAAACGAATTTGTGATCACAATCTGGTAGAACTCTGCAACCACAGCAATGTACTCCTCTCCACCTGGTGATCAGTATTGCTGCAAAGAGTTATTAGAGTATGATGTTTTTATTCAATACTTTAAGCAAAACTGAGATCCTGAATTAAAAATTTGCATTTTTTTATTTAACTGTTCTTGCAATTTATCTTTATTTTAATCTCAACTCGATAAAACATTAACTTTTTAAGCTGAAATGCAAATTTTAACACTACCTGATATAGACCTCAGAAAATATAGATTCTAGAAATCTAGATTTTGGTAGATTTCTGCATGCTTTTCAGTCCAAAAATTATTACACTACACTAGCAAATTTAAATCCTATCAGATACATTCAGAATCTAGTGAACAAAGACTGCTAAAAGTTGAATGAAAAGGTAAAAAACAACGAACAATAAAAGTAGAAAGTTGTATGCTATAAATGACGAATTTTGACATTACCAATAAATTTTATTAAATATTAAAATTTATTAAGTTTTATTTCCAGTTAAAATCATTATATACTTTCCAAGCCTAGCTATCTCTTAAGAGCAGCAAGGACTTATATTTAGGATTTAATCACAAAAGCAACTCCTGCTAAGGAGATGCACAGAATCCTGAAACAGGCCTGAAATAAGAACTCAACAATTAAGCCTAGACTTGTAAGGCTTTTAATTTTTAAAGTGTTATTAATTATTAAAGACTTCAGTTCTAAAAATACAATTAATCCTACCCTCCTGATCAACTAAAGGAGAAATTATATCCTGGTAACATGCGATCAGAATAAACGATTCCAAAATACATTGTTGTAATACAAAGAGCATAGGCTGCAATAAAGCAGAAACATACTATGTCAAAACTGTAAGACTCATCATTAATGAACTAGAAGCAAAACGTTCAGGCCAGAGCTTAAGGCCAACATAAAATGTACTTGCTTTCCTGTAATTGTACCTTCTCTGAAGTGATTATTCAGTGTTTTGTGATACAGTATTATTAGTCATCTTTCAACCACAGAGGTTTCTTACCCATATTTTAGAACTTGCCCTTTGGCTTCCTAATGGATGCCATCAGGTTGTACTCAAGTTTATATTTTCAATGCTTTGTTACAAACTCTTTAGGACAAGCTCGGCAAGTTTCAACTTTGACGATTTTTGCTCTTTCCGTGTAAAAATCAATACATGTTACACAAGTACGGCCATGAGAATTTGACTCAGTCTACAATTGCTTTTGAAGTTTTTTAAACAAGAAATGTAACTGCATTTGATGAAATATCCTATACCTTTATTTTCCCTTCCTATTCAAGTATTAGGAGCTTGTTTCCCTTTATGTGCCTGTCTTAGACTTCCATGCTAGAGCCCTATAAGTAATAAAAGGCATTTTTTTTTTATATCAAATTGGTTACAAACTTTCCACAGTTGCAAACCAACTGGCTTAAATCTGATACATACGCGTAGTTACTGTCCACAGACTCCTCAAAGGTAGCTAATAGACCTTTGGAATTCTGTGGATATCAATTTGAAAAGTAATTCCTATAAATGGAACCTTTTCTCTAACGTGTAAGAAAAAAGTATCAATTTTGTGCATATCTCCACTCACCAAAATTTGGATTTCACATGGCATTAGCAAACTTGTTGCCTTATGCATTTTGAAAGAACACTGATTCTAACCTCTATATTGTATTTAATGGTTACCTGTTAACGTTTTTTTTCTTTACTAAATGATTTGTTTTCTTTCATTTTCTACTAACCCAGAAGGAACTCTGACCAGAAACAAGGACAGCTCGAAATGAGACAAAGCTCCAAGAAGCAAGCCCAAGACAAATTAACCACCATTGTAGCAAACACAATTTAGTTTTTCAAACCAAAGCAAGTAAGTTTCACAGTTTCTATGTTTATCATTATGGATTCTAATTCTAATTCTAAACTTTTTTTAATTTAATCAAAAATTTAAGTCATAATTCTGAAGATTTAAAACTGTCTTCAATTAGTACAAAAAAGACAAACATTAAAGTTTAGTTTAATAGCTTTTCATCTGTTGAGGTCCCAATTTCAAACTGCTCTTGTTACATGACAAGCTGTAAAGAGCCCATCCTAGCAATCACACAATGCAACTCAGACATCTCTCTCCTGTCCTCAGAGGCCTTGCTAGAAACCCTGAAGATAAAATAACTTTTTTAACCTAGTGAAGAAAAAGAGAGGAAGTACAGCTAATTAAAAAAATCACTGATTTTTTTCTACCTCATTTGCATCACCAAATGCCTTCATAATATAGGAACATAGATATATTTATATTTGTATACCTGTAATGTACAGTTTTCTTTTCGTTTGAGGAACTCCACAAACCTGGCCACCACGCCTGGTGTGCTTATGACTTCATCTATTGGCGGATTTGGTTCTATTTAAAATAAAAACCAAAGTTAGATACATTCATTTCTTTGTAGGGAAATTCTCAAATTACCGCATCAAAATAATATCCAAGGACATACTGACTCCTCTTTTCTGAGAGTGTGTTCTTTTTCTACAATACTGCTTTACCTTTACTAAAATGCAATGGATGCCTATCTGTCACCATAAGAAGTCTCCAGCCTGAATTTTGAGGTAATGAGGTAACATGATTCAAAACACTAATGCACTCAGTAATTCAGGCAGACCAACTTTAGAGCAGCAGTTCTGTGAAGTCACTCTGGCATGCACACATGCAGAGAAACTTCAGCATATCAGCATATTTGAGCCATAGAGACACTCCCTACTTTAAACTTACATTCAGGAGTAGACATCACATCTGCATCACTTAGTAGTTACAAAGATTTCAAGAAAAGAAGTGACTATTACATACACCTGCTGACATTTTGCAAAACAGAGCTTCATCCAGAAATCTGTGTATGAAGCTCAGTCTTAATTGCTGTCAAAGTAAAAACATATGCCAGGGACACTTCTACATTTTTTCCTAAGTAACTTCAGCCCTTACCTTTAGAAAGAAGCTTTCGGAACTTCTGGGTGGCTGAAAGCTGCTGTTCTGGACTATTGGAGAAAATCATCTCAATCATATCAGAGGTGATGACTGCACTCTAGGATTCAGGTGGGGGGGACAGAATGAGAGTGACAGAGAGCAAGAGGGAAAACAAAACCTGGGATTAGTGGTAAAAAGGTTACAACATTTGTTAAAGCGGTGTCAAGTTTATCTCTTATTGAGTAAAAACCAAGGTAAGTCCATTATGGACAACAAATGAGTCATCATACATGTACATCTACATAAGCAGCATCATTCTTAAGTGTAGATTTGTCTGTAACAGCTAACAGCTCCAACTGTTAAGACCCTGAAATTAATGACATTTAAAATAGTAAACTGTATAATGGTAGTATCTATCTCAATTAGATAGGCTCTTTTCCTTACTTTTTACCATCTAGTTACTTCATGTAAGCTTCCACACAAATGATTAAATGGTATTTAGGACTTGTCTGGCATTTAAAGACTATCTTGAAGAGTAAACCAATATATTCTATTAGTGATCTATCACATTGTTTATAGGCATGTCTCTGTTTCACAGTAATTTTCAAGGCTGGTATAACCACCAACAGAAACCAAGCCCAGCCTGATTTCTACAAAAACATCATTGGCATACCCTGAATACAGACACAAGTGTGAAGATCAGTGGTCAGACTTTTCAGTGAGGACTGCACTTTCCTTAAACCTCTCTATTACAGCCCGAATCCCTTATCATTTTTCATTCCAGGGAGAGAAAGAAGTGGTAAAGCAACAGGGAGAAAGCAGAAAAGCCTAATTTCCACTAAAAGTTTTTTTCTGTAGGATGAAATTCCAGCTTGGAAAGTAGTTTAAGGATACATGCAGCTAGATAAGCTAGGCCTAGCTGTGTTTCCAACACCCTAGCTAAAAATGATGCCACTTGAAAGTCCACTAACAAAGATTTCCACTGAGCCCCTTTTTACTTTGTAAACTGCAGTAACACATTGCCTGGTTTGCATTTTCACATTTCAAGCATTATGAATTTCAGATTAAAAAACCCCAACAACTCTGGGCAACAGCTGAAAAAATCACCCATAATGGTGAGCATCAAAACCAGGAAGTAATCAGCTTGCCTGGAACAATGACATTTTATTTAATTTTCTTGAAAGCATATCCACTGAGCAACCACTCACTCAACCTGTAACATTCTTTCTCATGTAATCTGTTTCAGGGCAGCTCACTGAGACAGGTGTTTAAGAGCTATCCATAAGCTCTTTGAATGCACTCTTCACATTCTTCTGGAATTCCATTCCCCTTAAGTCACTGCACAACAGGCCTGACCAGTTTCAGCAAACACTGTATTCCCTTCTCATCACTTACAGAAGTCATCTCCATGTTGTTCATCTGAGCCTCATGGAAGCCACCATCCGACATCACTTCCTCCTCTGCTTCCTCCTCAGCTGTTGCAACATTTCGGCGTTTAAACAACTAAAGAGAGAAAGCATTTAATATATATTATATAGCAAATATATACAGAGCATGTCATGTTAGGCTGCAGTAAAAATGACATATGCTATCACCTGAAAGAAGCTAGCACACTGGCTACAGGACTCCTCCTGACAGTAAATGGAGAAAGTTTAGCTAGTCATGGAGTAAACGAAAACAGCAATGAATGTGCTAGAATATTGTTTCCCAAAATTTCTGAAAAATTCTCACTGATCTTCCCTTCTCTTCTTCACATTCCCCCTCCATCCAAGAGCTGTCTCTAGCTTCCAGACAATGGCTTTCTTGCAGAGGATAATGGGGCTTAAAGACCTGAAAAATAGCTGTGTATAACAGATCTTTGTAGAACACCTGCAGAGGCTGGGATAATTGAGTTACGGGGCAAAGAGAGGGCTTTGGAGGATGACCATATGGGATTGAAATTTTACTGGGATGAACAGAATTTGATTGCTACCACTTAGAGAAGGTATTCAGTTTGAGATGTCATGAGGAGAGCTAGACAGGCTGCAGCTTCTCCCCTTAATCCAGCTGTCTCATCGAAAGAAACATTAGCAATGACAAGATGGCTTTTGGGGGTGCTGCTTGGCCTGTCGAGTTCAGGAAGCAAGACTCCAGCATTGAGTCATGTCAGATTTGCACCGCTGCAGACAGGCAAGACAGAGGCCTGACACAGACCTGCTGTTACTCTTTTCTCCATAGAACATGAGGAGGAAACAGTATGCAAAACTGCTAAGTCTATAGCAACCCTAGGTCAATGATAGGCATCCTTATGGAATGCTATTCCTTCTAAGCTACTGTATGATGTGCCCACTTAAGCTCAAACATGTGCTCAAATACAGCCTTAAACCAAAATTTATACATTGCCAAGTTATGTGAAAATTCAGAGGCCTGAGGTTGTTTTTGTGGGGTTGTTCTGCTACAAAAAAAAACAAACAAAAAAAACCAAACAAAAAAAACCCCACACCAAACCCAAACAAACACCAAAAAACAGGGAATTTAAACAAACTTCAATGAGCTATGTGCCGAATACATAAAAGAGAAGTACCTGTAGAAGGTCTGAAATTGTAGAGCTGCAGACTCTGCTTGCAACTCTACTTCTGCTCCACTGTTTGTCCAGTTAAGACTAACAGTTTTCCTTAACAGAAGGAAATACTGCCACACACTTTGTTTAGCGAGCCTGTGGTAATTGGGTCCAAGGGAGGTCAGAGGCACAGACAAGACAGAAAATGACTCATGGTTTTCCTAATTTAGTAACGGCTTTACAAGGAAGACCAACGACAGTCTGCACTACCAGAGGTCTGGAAATGCCACCTGTAGATACTGAGCAAAATCAACAAGTATTGCAATTTCCTCTCAAACTCTCCCCTGCCTTTCCTTGAAAGCATCTGGTATTGACACTGTGAAAACAGTATTAAACTGAACAGATTACAAACTTGACCTACCATTCCAAACACAACCATATTACTGTCTTCATTCTAACTCCAAAAACCTCAACATTGATGAAAAAGGCTTTGTTATAACTTTGTTTGAAATCGAACCAATCCCTTAAAGCTTCCAATGAACACAACTAAGAACAAAAAGAAGAACTGTTCAATGCTACCTGTTTTTATCAGAAAATGGTTTTCATCATGTCTTGTCACTGCTGCCATTTCCTGATTAAACCTGTAGAGCGCCTGCCACTTTACAATGTGAATGAAATAGTAAGAACTAGCAAGACACGAGCAGGTAGAGAAACTTCGTTTCCGAGCATTTTTCTCAACCATTTTGCCTGCAACACATACTAAATCCACTACTCAAGGTACCAGCCTTATGGACATAAACATAGTATGAACTTTTGTAAATTCATACATGAACTGAAACTTAAAGACAGAAAACTGAGAAGAATCAGTCAACAAATTATTTCTCCCCTCAAGAAAATCATTACTGCAACTTATAAGGACTTGCTCAGACCTTCTCCTCCTTCTATTCTAGCCACAGTATTTCCTTCCATTTCACCCCAGCTTGCCACTTTTTGAACAGAGATTATAGCCACAACTCAGGTAGCAGGAAAAAAAAACAAAACAAACAAAAAAAACATAAACAAAAAACAAAACAGGAGTTCCTCAATCACCTTCAGTGCAAGGTCAGACAGCTTTGTTCAAATCATCTTTAAGCTGCTCTGGCCAATCTTACACTTGAGTGAATGAGGAGCACTCACTCTGAGGTTTTGTAGAGCCTGCAGAAGAGACAGTAAATTCTGCAAGTGACTCATTTCAGACTGACTGTGTATGAATTTGGCAGGGCAGGAACAACTAAGAAAGGGCTTGGGAGAAGCAAAGAGCCAGAGACAGTGTAAGACAAGACTGTTTAAGGACTGATTACAGTTATCGCAACTGTAGCACAGTACCTGTTCCTCTCTCTTTTGCTTCCGTAGCTGAAGACCCTCTTCCTCCCGCCTGCGACGCATCTCATCAGGGTTTAGAGATTTGTTCTTGTAGCTCTTCAGTCGGAAATTCTCTTTTCCTGAGGTCGTCATGGTTCCTTTACAATGCGATTAAAAAGAGAAATCAGAAAAGAATTACTCTTCAACGACATAATATTTTATATGGTTTCCATCTCTTAATCTCTGTAGCCATGCACTTCCAGCCACTGCTCTCCCTATATCCCATCACCTGACTTCCAATAACTCAGAAGGTGTAAAGCAAAATTTCACAGAAATGTCACTTCAGTGTGCCAGTTCTTCACATCAGACCAACAAACTTTTATTTTACTCTCGGAGACTGCAAGGCATGAATAAGTTTAATATTTTGTTAAGAAAGAACTGAGATCTATAAGGCAGAGTATACAGCCTGGGCTAAAAAGAAAACTGCATTAATAAATATTAACATTTCTCCACACAGGGAATTAGCCAAACTAATTATATTCCCCTGTCTTCACTCAGAAATGAAGGGGTCTTTAGCTGCTTTTTTAGCTTAATTCACTTTGCAAGTCAGTACAGGGGCTTTTTTGCACTCCAAATCCACATTTTAAGTTAATTCAACACAACCCTGTGTTCCTTCTATTCCGACAAAGCCTCCAAGAAAAATGAAATGGAAAGAGAAATGTTGGGTGACGATGGTTTAACCACTGAAAATGCTCACTCCTGCAAAGAAAGCAGTGCTATTCTTCCCCTCCTCTCCACCCCCAGCCTCTAATCTTGCCACTGTTTATGCAGAGGGGCCTTTTTTTCAGTCTATGATTTCCAAGTACTGTCTGTCTTACGTAACTCAGTGGATCAGCATTTATAGCTACCTATGATGATTTTCACATGTACAATGCTGCACTTTGGAGTTACTTAGGATAAAACAATAGCTATAAAACTGTGTGGAAAGACCACGCACCCCTTAAATCAATGGGCTGTGGATCAGGTCTGTACTCTTAGTGCTCCATTCTGCTGCTACCTCCCTCCTTACATCCCTCCTTTAAATTCAAAAAAGGTTGGGGACCAAATTCTAAACACCTCAGTATTTCCATGCATCTTCATACAGATGCAGAATCTCCAATATGTTGTAAATATCTGCAGCTCTGTAATACAAAATTTAGGAAACTACGTTATATAAAAAGTTACTCTACAGGGCTTTTAAAGGTCTCTTTCAAATGCCCTAACATGTTGTATTAAATATGCTACCTACCTCAGATTCTGTAAGCACAGAATCACCAGGTGATAAATGATCTCCTGTGCACTTTTTACTTTAAAATGGAGCAACATGAGTGTATACAGACTCTCAACAGCTTAGGTTTCCTATTTAAAACACATCAAACATATAATCAAGTCTACTTTAACCTCCTCTTCTTTCAGTTAGCATAAGGAGTTTTAAGATATTTAAAAAAAAAAAAAAAAAAAGAGGATACCCAAATGTGCTTCTTATTAGAGCCTCTTTTTAAGTTGCTGCTACCTGACAATCATTTATAAGAATTCTGATGATCAGAACTGACTTTCACAGAAGACATTTCGGGCATCACTTCAAGCGTTACTGTATTCTGTCAACTGAGATTTAAAAAACTGTTAAGGGACATAAAACTACTGTATTCAAGATCAGTCACAGATTGCACTGAACACACCATAAAAGCCTGAGCATATAGGCAAGTCATTCAGCAGCCTAATTCTGCTGAAAAGGCTCTTCCTGAAATGGCGTTTTGTTGTTTTTTTTTAAACAAAGGTCCTACAAAAAGATAAATCTCAGAACATGAGAAGTTCCCTACGTCATTCTTAACAGCTTAGAGACCCCTTTCTTCCTGTGTTTAGGTGTCTGAGCTTAGAGTGTTAATGTTTCTTGCAATATGCTTGACAATAACATTTTCTTCCCCCTTTTAGTTTAAGTGACTACTAGCTGTATATTAAACATACAGACTATCTGAGGAAGCCCTGGATTTTAGCTGCAAAAAGAAATTCAGACTAACAAATACTCAAGAGTACAAAATTTCTTTTGTTTCTAAAACATTTTGAAAGAAATATTTTATATATTTTAGAATTAGCAAAATGAACTCAAACACCAGATGGACAACCATGAGCTAACAGGACATGCCTAACAGGAAAAAAGCTTTGCAGCCACTCTAGTCAATCTGCCCTTCAACATGAACAAACACGGGCATACACAACAGCCCAGATAAGATCTCAGGCCTTCCATGATATTATTAATTCTCCATTTTTGTCTGAAACACATCTTCTCAAACTCACAAAATTATATTTGCCTTTATTTGAGATTTCAGGACTTTGACAGCTCCTGTGGTCAATTCACATCTTCACTTTCAATCCCTAAAAGTTCTTCATTTAAAGAAATCCTCGACAGGGAACATCTTCGTTTCTTAACACTGGATTTCATCTCATTTCTATTATGTATCCCCCTCTGTATGATGTTCCAGTGTTTCTAAACATCAGTGACACCATCCAACTTCACCATCAGCAAGGTTCCTTAGCGTATTCTTCCTTATTGTACTTACTTACCTAGTTTCCCCTCATCCCCTAACTTGCATATTGATTTCTTTCAATTAATTTTGCTTCTGACTTTAAGGTAGTAACTTTCACTTTCCTCTCACAGCTCTGTTAGCCCTCTCCCATTGTACTTTACATCATCGTTTCATTTATTGAAAATACAGGCACAGGATTTACTTGAATTCTCTGACTTTACCTGAACCCCTCTACCTAATGGCTTCACAAGAATTATTTATTACACCCTTTATAAGCTTTAGCTGCAACTTTTGGCTATGCTCATTTCTGACTTGCAAGACAGCTCACTTTGCTGACTAACTCCCCCTATTTTCTGAGTAATCTATACACTTAAAATCCCTTCAAAATAGTGTATTGTGTTTTACCTGGGAATAATGCCTTCCTACAAATTCCTACCATCAAATGACTGGGAAGACAGTTTCTTCTATTAAAGGTGAAAAAATTAAGCTCCCTTCACCATTGAGAAGTTGCCAATTCAACTAGTAATGAATTCAGTAATTTATTTCATAGTAGTCCCTCACTGGTAGCAAATAAACAAAATCCCAACACATAGCTACATATCCATTTTATATACCTGCCTATCTAACCTGTATAACTATTAAATCCAAAGGTTTTTTCCTAAAAGCAGCTTTTGTAATATCCTCAATATCTCCTAAAATCAATTCTTTCTTCATCATTCTTTTACTGATTCCCCAACTACTGGTGAAAAATTCAATGACCACATCCAGAATTTCATCAAGCCGACATCTACTGCTAGCATCTTTAGATGTATTCAGTGTGAGCACACAAATTATTTTTTTAGGACTGAAAATATAACAATTCTATGTTAGTTGTTACAGTTGTCCAAGGATTGTTTGCTATCAATCTCCTCTTCCATTTTTCAGGATGTAGGCCTTCCTCCAGACTAACCCACAGACATAAAACAACTTCAAATTACCTCACTCATCTGCAACAGCTTTTTTGTGGCTTAACTGAAAACCTTTCAATGGCCACTTTAAGTTCACTTGTGGTAATTTCTTCACAGCAAAGAGCAAACCCTAGATCTTCTCTGCACTATCAAAATTAATGCTACTTCTCGTGAAAATCTGTGGTGGTTGTCATGGAAATGTTCTACCCATCTTTTCTTCCCTAAAGATAGCACAGTATTTTCCACATTTTTTGGATACTCCTGTCTACAGATAAAAACCTCTGGCAACCTGGTGAGGCGTTTTCATAGTCTATTCTTTAGGTTTTTGAGCAGCACCACTCAAACCCCATATGACACTTTCTCTCCTCAGTTTGGCTGCCATGAAAAAATGTGGTTTTTTAGTAAAATTAAAAACACCAACTATTCTTGAATGTCTGCATTTCCCTAAGGAAATGATGATCACCGAATTTTTCACTGATCAAGACAAGTACCCTACCAAATGTGGATGTGTTCTAAGCACACATTTCTAGAAGAAAGGAAAAGTACCGCATTTCTCCTTGCTCATCAAGTCAAAGAAATTCAGAGGCACTGGGAAACGCAGAGTCACTTACTGTGATGACCTACCTTGTCCCAAGCTATCATCTAGATAGGAACAAATATGAACTCTCTGCGTTCTTAAATCAGATATCACTGTTACTAGACTCAAGGGCTTTGCCAGAAGGAATGCCATGTGACTAATACTCTTGGATATTCCACACGTCAGAGGTATCCAGATGTAAAAATAAAGGCCTGACAAATCAAGACCTGCATAACGGTATATATAAGCCAGATGACTGAAACTAAGATTACCAACTACACTGCTGATATTGGAGACTGTTAGAGACAAACCTTCCTTCTTTGGAATTAGGGATGGGAATAAGGAAAAAAAAAAGAAGTGTTTCAGAAGTGTAGACCTGTACAAGAAATACTACCTTCCAATGGAAATATATCAGAAGATGAAGACTTGAAAATGAAGGCAGACAAGGAGGTTGGAGAGAAAAGGTGTAAGTGATAAAAAAAGTTATCTTGAAGATCCATGATCCAACATACTACCAGTCTACACTTCCTAACTAACAGAGCCAAGGACTCACTGGAGGCATACTTGTGAGCTCTAGTGTACCATCAACCTGCTGTCTCTCCTTTAGACTGCTGCCAGAGACAGTGAAAAGACACGAGAGGCTCTGTTGGCCCTGAAAGGACAACCTGTGATGGAAATGGCACTGTATAGATGGGACTCCAAGCACTGAGAGAAGCTGGAATTATTCAAAGTAAGAAATGGTTCAGCTACGCTACAAAACCCTTACTTCCAAAGAGATTTTTGTTTATTGGCTCTGCTGTAGGACTCTAGACCTCCTAGAGAATTGAAGTTTCCTCACAATCATGCTTCTTGACACCGCGCCAAATACCTACAGCACAGCCTGGACAGATGTTTGAGCAATTCACTGAGCTCTGATTACAGGACGCATCATCTTCTGACACTCTTAGTGAGAGACTAGAAAACCTATCCAATTTACAAAACTACCCTGAAAGCAGCACTTGGTCATTCATTAGTCTCATTAACACACTCCCTACCAATCCAACACTTTGGCCACAAATGTGTTTGGTTTTTTCCCCATGAAGTGCACATTTTGGAAAGTCCTTCTAATTTGCTTTTTGGCAATTCTAAGACACCAGGTCCAGGATGCTAACAGAAGTATTTAAATCTTGTGGAAGTAAACTGTCAGCTTTCCTGAAGCTGATATAAAAGACAATGACAATGAAAGATCTTCATCATAAAACCATTAATAATATAGGGTGTAGAATGATAAAAAATATGACCTGGAATTAATGCTATTTCCCTGGAAAAACTTCTAGAGCAACATCCTACATTTGCCCACATCCACCAAGTCTCTACACTGTTGACCGTGTTATCTGAGGGAAGAAATAAAATAAAGAAAATCAGCAGCCTGACTTCTCTCTTCACTGCCACCTCCTGTTGTTTGAAAAACCAGCTCAACCAGATAAACATTTTGGTGAGGCTGTATCTGCTTCTTTTGCAAAATTATTTGACAAAGCATACTGGATTACAGGGGTCTATGGGAATGCCCATCAGTAGAAAAACCCATATCACCTAAGGGACAGGGGTGTTACTTTCTAATTTCAAGTGTCTTCAGACTCTTGTAAAGCTCAGGACATCTAGAGGAAAGGATATTTAACTGTCTCAACTACAAAAAGCTATTGTTCAAGCAAAACACAGCTGATTTCCAAAACCTTTGCTTAACTTTCTCTAGCTGTAAAATGGGATTGGGAAGCATGTCCCCACTATGAAATTAACAGTTACAGTATTTGTAAAGACCTGCAAAGTAAGTTCTGCTGATCATATATCAAAACCTAGCACTAACAAGGAAATAAAACGATCATGTGAATTTCATTTTCTGTGGCTTGGGAAAGCTGTAGCAGCAGGCACAAGTGCTATTCACCAGCAAGAATGACAGACTTTAGTTTATGCAGAATAGCAGGGACCCACACTCCTAGAGCAACCCTCACACAAGAACGATGGAGAAAAAACAGAACCACCACCTCCTGCTACCCAAAAGGCCAGAAGATTAAAGAAGCTTCAAATGTAACATAAGAGTCATAGCTAAACATGGAGAGAATACATAGCCTTGAAACAGGGTTCAGACTTTTAGGGACTTTCTGTCAAAAACTGGAAGTAGAAAAGGGGACTTCTTCATGGAATTGCTGCCCATCTCCATATCTTTCAAATCTGCTTTATTTTGCAGGCATACTAGACCTATTAGGTTTTTTCCATGCCCAGTAGTAGGCCTTAATTCACAATTGTTTCTGTTCTAGCACCTTTAGAAACCTGTGAAATAGCAAACCAAGTACTAATCCAACTAATCTGTAGCAACTTTGGCATGTTCTAGCTCTAGGCCACTTGGCAAGTTGGACTGGTACTTGCTTAAAAATGAGAACAATCTTAAAACTTAAGACAATTAATGCAAGGCTTGAAAAGACAGACAGTTTTGCACATTATGGAACATGATATTACAAGACAAATTAAAAACCTCAATATTGACTGTTGCTCAAAAGCAAAAAAAAAAAAAAGGAGAAAAGACTGCATTATCTGAACAATGTTGAGGACATCCGATGTCAAGTTTGTAGGGATGTCACATTTCAACAATGTGACCTCCTCATCTTCCACAAAAGAAAAAAGGGCTGAAAAGGTGGTTAAAAAAAAAAATATAAACCACCACCATATCAAAAGTATTTCTACAAAATTACTCATCTTGAAGGGTCAATTGAGTACACCCCCAGGTAACATTTGGAAAGATCTTCTGTGCTTACACAAAATAGCTTTTTTTAAGAGACTTGCCTAAAATCAGGCCAACACCAGCTTGTCAGGCCCCTGACCTTCCTTTTTTACACTTTTTTACACACACAGAAAGAAACGAAACAAAAAGTCAATTGCAGCAAAAAGAACACCAACAGAAACAGAATTACTTGACACTTGGTGCTGTCTCAAACTGACATGACACATCAGCCTGTATTACTAATTAAGCACACCGACAGCCACACAACTGGGCACTTAAATCAATTTGTAAAGTTAAAGGATTTTTTTTTTTTTTTTCCTTTTTTTTTTTTTTTTTTTTTAAGAAACACCACTGAAGAGATGAAGTAGTAATGCATTTACAAGGTTTATTGGAGAACACTTTTACCCAGGGGTGGTGGGGGAGGTGTGTGTCAATACAAGATTATACACAGTATATCTAGCACTTCACTATACCTTTACTATCACAAAGATATTTCCAAGATGATTTGATTTCAATTTTTTTAAAGTCCATTTTGACTTAACGAGGTAACAGATACAGCTTTCAAAGCTCCAAAAAGCTTTGAACTTGAGCAAAAAGGCAGAAAACCTGACTCTCAAAAGCCAGGTCAACTTAAAAGGAAAACATCTTCAAATTTAACTGAGCCTTTCTGATTTGAGCTGCAAACACAAAATTCCTTTACTGCGTTCAAAGTCATTGCAGTGCAATAAATCTGTTTCAATGAAAAAACCTCACCCCGATTTCTATAATCCCACAGTCCACAATCAACCCGAAACCAAAAAGTTCCCACAAGTCATAAAACAAAGCACCTAGTGATGGGGAATTAAACTTTTCAGCTGCACATGATTATAGTAACATTAAAAAAAATAACCTCACAATAACTTGTCCATCTACACAAAATAACAGAAGTAATTATTCCTGTGTGCCAAACTAAAACATAAGCTGTTTTTCTTTTACAGCAGAGATTCATTTCTATTTTGATTAAGGTTACAGCACACCTTCCCTGCACTTACAGAATGAGCTGAGCCACAATATATTTTCTGTAAGGTCATACCTAAAAACCGGACCTTTTGAAAAACAACAGTCATGTCTATCACTTGATAGTCATCATCTTCATTTGACAGCCATCATCTGTCAGAAAAAATCATCCTAACATTTCTAACATCCTAACACGTCCTAAACATTCTTTACAAGAGAACAAGACTGCACCTTTCAGCATTTCATATCATGAAAATATGAAATCTCAGGCACTTTAAAACAAATTAGGTTAAAAGTAAACTAAATTAAGTTGACTGTGTAGTTTCAAGCAACTTTTGTTTGGGTTCATGAGTATCAGAAGGCACTGAAACCAAACCGACCTCATGCTTCCCCTGTTGACAAATTTGCCTTCAACAAATTTATTGGTTCCTGTGACTCAGCATTATGGAAGATGTGTGCAAAAGTACAAAATAACAGTAAGTCAAAATTCTACTGATTTCATACTAGCTTTGGACATCAGCAACCAAAAGAGTCACATAATACTGATGTATCAGCCGCATCAAGCCAAAACCCAAAGGAACTTTAAGGCTTGAAAATGCTCATTCTGCCTCCCTCATCCCATTTACACCTAGCACCCCTCCTACCAAAAGCTCTCGAATCCAACACACAGCACATTCACAAAGACATCTCTTTTCCTTTCTGATTATTTCTCAATACAAAAAAAAAAGGTAAAACGAGAACAGGTAGACAGTTAAAGAGGTGATCATGTGGAAGCTAACAAAGGAGTCCTGCATCTTTAAGAGGCAATCTCATCCCCCTTCAGACAAAAAACACATCACAACAGTCTAATACTAATCACATTATTATCTGACTTTACTTAAAGGTAAGCTGTGGTTTGTGTGCCACCAAAAGGTGGCTTGTTTGCCAAAATGTCTTTTCATGTATCAACAGGTGAATTTGCTTGCAAGTATAACCTTAGCACTAGATTTGGTAGGCTTACAATGCCTTGTTTGGATATAAATACATTCAGGATGTTTAGCCACAGGATATTTCTTTCTGAAGTCAGTATATCGCTTATGTATAATCTCAACTTTATGCCCAGACTGTAAAAAAAAATGAAATAAAATAAATAAAGATCTGTGTGTGTCAAACTGGTTAGTTTCTCACAGAACATATGAATCCTCCTGCTGAGCCTGGCAAGCATTCTGAACTACCAAATAAAAATAGAAAAAGAGAAAATAATTACTCTAGATCATAAGGAAGCTTTCAGCAACTGGTGACGAGCTAAATCTTAAGTCTTACAGCACACTCACCCTCTATATACACCCAGGAACGCAGTCGTATTTCTTTCAATTCTAATGCTTTTAGCTTCTGCCTCCTCATGACACTAAGCATTAATTATGCTTCAAGAAAGTATGCACTTTATACCAATTTAAAATTTCTTTTATGTCGCTGAACTCCATTTACTCCTGTCTTACATGAATGGATCAACAGAAGTGACAACGCAGTGTCCAATCTATCATTACTTCCTACCACTTCTTCATACCCTCCCCTACCACTAATACCCTTTTTAAACCAATTCTGGTGAAAGGAAATTTACTGATGGTCACCCACCTTAGACTACCTCTACCTTTTATCCTCAAAATGAGTTATTAAGCCTGCACAACATTTAATGCAGTTCAAGATATTCATGAGGTGGCATCATATAATTTCCAGTCCTACTGTTCTACAGATTTTATATTTAGCAGAGGTTTTCACTGAGTGTTTCATTTAAAATTACCTTTGCTGTTCTTCCAGAGTTCCTCTACCTTCTTCAAAATAATTTAAAAGTACTGATATTTCTACAGGCCTTGCATCCTACTGCTGGCATTCTGTATCTTGAAAACCCCACATCAATTCTTGGAAATAATACAGAGCAATTTAATCCATTACTTGCTTGACAGACTTCAAAAACCATAGCAGACTAAGGATGCATTTTTCTTCAGAGCAGACTTGCTCTCATATCGCTGTCCCTTATCTCTGCAATTTACATCAGCATTTTTTTCACTATTATTATTATATTATTTAAACACACTTGTTCTCTGAAAAAAAGAGGTGGTCTGGTCTTTCTAACTTGTTGTTTGTCCATTACATCACTCCAGAACCTCCTGTTTAGATATTTCAGCCACTCATAACATTTCATCAAGTGAGTAATTCCTTTAATGCCTTTTATTTTTCTTGACTTGCTCATAGCCTACTAGGCTCCCTCACACCCCTATTCCCTTTGGCTTTCAGAAGTATTTAAACGAATCCATTAAACTTAGCTATTTGCTGCTGCTCTTCTATTACCCCTTATGTTTCCAATTTACATTAAAACCCCAACCCTAATTCACATCACTTTTTTTCTCCTTTTTTATCTGCTATATTTTATGCTTCTTGACACAGACTTGATTTCCATTTTTCTGGAGGGCATACAGCCATTAACCTCTCACCTCTTGCCACAAATTTATGTTTTCTAACCTAGCAACTCCTTTACTGTTGCCTTTAAAGGTACAGTTTCCTTTTGTGTTCTTAAGGATATGAGTTAAGCCCCCCATTTGCCCCTCCAGGACTTGTAAAACACTTCAGAAGAAAACTACCGCAGTCCTGTGGAGAGCCAAACAGAAAGATAATCAAAGCAAGTCTGCCAGATATAGGACAGTCTAAAACAAAATGTACCATTCTGTTCACTTTAGCTTATTCAAAGGAAGGGGAAAAAAAGAAAAGGGCACTGTATTGAAACACTGAAGTTGAAATAAGACTATCAAACAATCTGGTTAAATAAACATTTACACTTAAGAGTCTCTATAAAGAACCTTTTCAGAAACTGCTACAATATCTGACTGTAGTATTTCTAGTTCTCATAGTGTCTTTGGTCAGTGCTGCTGACAGGGGCTGTTGCTGCCTTTCTAAATGGGCTAAACTGTAACTTCTCCAGAAACCAGCACTCAGCTGAACATACAAGACCACATAAGCAAGCCAGCTCTGGAGATATCAACACAGAGAACACTGGGGGGAGAAAAAAAAAAAGAAAAAAAAAATCAACAGATGGCACACTGACAGCAAAAGGTAAACATCCTGGTACAGTGTTAGAATTAGAGATAGGATGTAACAAAGACTCTGTTCAGAAGTTTGGGGTGGGAATCCCAAGCTCCCAAAACAGCCATGTTTCTTGGAAGTGAAGCATCACTGCACCTGTTTGAAAGATTATGACAAGGGAACCCATTCTGAGAAAAACCTCTACCATGTCATCTTATGTTACCATGCCTCAAGCTACTCTTCGTTTTCCCTGTGCCTATGGGTACGTCTAAAGGGTAATTAAAAGGTGCAACCACAGTTCAAGTAGAAACAAACTTGTTTTGAATGAGCTAGTTCACGTGTCAACGCACATGGTAATGTTGCAGGGTGAACAACATAATGAAGTTACAATAAAAACAAGGACAGATACCCCAAAGATTACTTTGATTCAAACCATGAATTTACACAGTGTTCTATTAACTATTCTATTCTAACTATTAATTGCCACAGGTATGTAGAAAATAGCTTTAAAATAACTAGTTTCTAGGGATAAAGTTGCAATCCCATTTCCGGATAGCTCACAGACATATCCCAACTTTGTTAAGTCTTTCGTTACCATGCTCAGAGAGGAAAATAAGCCAGCAAACAAAAAAAAATCCAGAGAAACGGCAGCTTGAATAAAGGATAAAGAGACTATTAAACACAACCATTCAGCACCATTTGGGAATTCTGCAGAAACAGCAGCCCAGTATTTTCACAGCTCATGACATATCTTTTCAGCCCGGAGTTTCAGTTTTCATGAAACGCCCTCAAGAGGCAAAGCTTAAAATCATCATTACGTGTCCTCTTGCCCGAGCAATACAAATCTAAAGATTATGAATGGGATGCGTTTCTGCAGGTTCTAAGGTCTCCAGAGACGTGACAGGTGGAAACGGCCACCACGGCTCCAGAGAAAGCGCAAACCCTTCCATCCCATATGGGTAGTCAAAGAGATAATAACGCTGGGGTAACGCCAGTCTGCAGGGAGAAGGGATAGCTTTGGTAAAATCAACTAAGACCACAAGGAAGGTAAAAAAAAAAAAAAAAAAAAAAAAAAAAAAAAAAAAAAAAAAACCCCCC
>NW_010972664.1:23292013-23292312 GCF_000737465.1 Haliaeetus leucocephalus
CCCAAAAGAAAAACCCGCCCAAGCTCGGAAGACCCAGGAGAACGTTCCCCTTCCCCTCCCCGCGGGGCTGAGGCGCTGCCTCTCCTCACACACACACACACCCCCCCGGTCCCCCCGGGAGGACCCCACGGCCGGTCCCACCGGCGCTCACCAGCACCGGAGAAAACCCGTTCTTTACGGCACGCTGCTCCCCCGCCTCCCCGCAGCCCCCCCGCCGATTTCTAAAACCGGCCCCGCCTCACCGGCACAAATCCCTACCCGCCCGACCCACACCGGGGTTCCCGGGGCAGAACCGAACC
>NW_010972664.1:23293270-23324332 GCF_000737465.1 Haliaeetus leucocephalus
GGCGACCGGCCGGCTGCCTCCGGCCATGGCGCAGCGACCGCCAGTGGCAGGGCGGTGGTGTTAGGCCGCCGGCCGTAACCTGCCGCCTGTCAGCGCTGCCTCAAGGGAAATTCGTGACAGGCAGCGGTAAAACGGACAGGGACCCCCCCCCTCACCCCCCCCAGGAGGGGGCTTTTATAGCCCGGGATAACCTAACGAGCTGATATTTCCACTTTAATTAACGCTTCCTGCCATGCAGGTTACGTAGTGGCGGCCCCGGGGTCGCCGCCAACCACGCCGCCGCACGCCAAGCGCCGGCGTCGAGGAGCGAGGCCGTTTCGAAGCCGTTACTTCGCGCCTGTGGGGTGGTCGTGGAGCGGGCACGGAAAGCCGCAACAGCTGCCGGTCACCCGTGGCATGCGTTGAGACAGATACGTGCGTTAGGTTGTGTGACCAAAGATGAGAGAAATTTTATGTAGGTTATATACTAAAAAAAAAAAAAAAATCCCAAACCTAACTATACTGATCATTGAGGAGGTGATGTTCTACAAGCTCATCCGCGCACCCACAGAGGGGCACAGGGAGACGGCAGCGGGGGGACACCCCAAACAGCACCCTGCGGGCTGCTCCCAGGCCCACCCCAGGAGCCATCGGCCCACCAACGGCCCGTCTCCAGGAGCACAGGGGCACGATGGCCGTCGGGAACCCGAAATTAGAAAGGGACACCTTGTCCAGGCCCCTGCCAGGGCTGTCCCAGCCCCAGAGCACCTTTAGGGCTGGGGGGGGTCACTGCGTTCAGGGGACACACGACGGGACACAGGGGAAGAGCGTTTGGGCGTTGCACGGGACTCTTCAGGGGAAGAACCAAGGGCAGGGTTGAGGTGATCTGTGGGGGATCAAGTGTGGGAGAACAGAGGGATACGGGAATAAAAAGGGCCGGTTGCGTGTCAGTGGTTTGTGATGGTTTGGCCGTGCCCTGTGCCTGACCAGCGCAGCCCGTCCCGTCTTCTCGTTAAACTCCTTTCGCACTTCGGCCCGGGCGAGGGACTCTCGTTACCCCGTGCAGGGGGTCTGGGGGGGTCTGGGTGCCAGCGGCTGGGACCAGTGCCCACGGGGCAGCCCCTGGCGTGGGCGCAGGCGTGCGGGCGAGCGTGTAAGCGTGTGAGCGGCAGCGAGGGTGCAGCTGGGCCAGCCGGCGCAGGGGCCTGGAGGAGAGGAGATGGCTGCTGGGGGGACTGGGGAGGTCCCAGCAGCTGCGGAAGATCCTGGGGGTCCCTGGGGGTGAGACCACCACAGAGGAGCTGGCTATGGGGGACCAGGGGGACTGGTGAGACTGGGATGAAGGGGCAGCTGCTGGGCAGACTGCCTGAGCCCAGCTGCTAGAGGGATCCATGCCGTAAATATGTGTGTGACTGTGTATATATATATATATATGCACATATGCTCACTAGCACACCTCCATCCGGCTCAGCCAGAGAGGGGGGGGTGGGATGAGGTCACTGGCACTGTGTTCGTGTGAGTGTTCTGTGTGGCTGGCCGTGTTATCTGTGTGGCCGTCCGTGTATATGTGTACATACGTGGTGTATACATGTATTTGTGCACAAGCTCAGCCTGGCTACTGCTTGGACCTGGGGACATGGAGCTGCGGCAACCTCACCTCTCTCAGCCTACCAGATCTGGCCCAATTTTCCCATGTCAATAGATATGTATATTTGTATACATATCATATGTATACATATACATATACGAAATACGTATCATATACATAAGTATATTTCATAGGGCTTCTGTATGGCACAGCATTTCTACCCATAGAATTGAGATATGAGACATTTAAGCAGACAGGCAACAGCTTTCTCCCAAAGCATTTGCACCAAAAAATAAATACCAGTTACACTTTTCTTTCAGAGATTTCATGTTTCTCGGACCCTACCAGTAAACACATCTGTACTGCAGCAGAAGGTCTGGTTACAGTATTAGTTGGCATTCCTGAGATACCTTGAATCAAATTAGCACAGGTCAGGGTGGCAGCAGAGATCCGCAAGTTCTGTTCTTGCCGAGAGTCTGGTTTCAGGTGTGGCTGACCTCATACAATGGTCTGCTGCAGGTACAAGGATGAATTCCTGTTTCCCGTCACCTTCGCTCTTCTGCTCCCTTGTCTCCACCACATGCTCATTTTCAGGGATGGTGAACTACATTCATTCTGCGCATCTTGTGATACCCTGCCCTAAAAGGCCACCACAGATGATGCCTTCCTGCAGTACAGCTATCACCTGCAGGCAAGGATTTGCAAAACTTGGCTGCTTGTGTTACGTGAGGCTGCGAGGCGGAGTACCAAACAGAGGGAGGCAGACCCAGGGCAGGCTCTCTGGGTCTGCATGATCACTGAGCAACACATGGAAGCAGTAAAAAGTGCCACCAGAGTTCAGACTGTCTGGAAACACAGAGATCTAAAACCAGGCTGACATCAGGTGCTGGTAAAATTAAGACGGAAGGTAGCTTCATTTCTGACAACAGCTACTTCTGAAGCCCAAGTATTTTAGTAATCTGGGTTAATTCAGCTGGAGGGAGTTTCATCCTAAACCAGTAATACAGAATTTTGAGAAGAATTTTTTACTTCATATGAAAGTGAGGCACACAGGCAGCATGTTTTTAAACACAGTCTAAAAAGATGATGACAACATTGAAGGCTGAAGAATGACCCTGAACCGGGGGGGGTGAAGGGTGGAAGTGGATTTGGGTAAACACATCAGCAATCATGTTGTGATTGGGTGAAATTCAGGTTTAGGCATATTACCACTGGCCCCTGTTTTCCCCAGTGCAATGGGATGACAGAAAATGGTATCACGATAATACAGCCCTTTCTAAAAAAGGCCACAGAGCCAGACTGCTAACCATATTTAGCACTACTAAATTACAATTGGCACCAGCAAGCCTTGGTTGTCACCTACTGACATTTTGTTCAGCCCTAAAAATGAAAACACAGTTGCCTGCACTGTTTCAAACTATCAGAGTCACTGGGGGCTCACAGATAAGGAAAGAGAAAGATAAGGCAAAGCAACAAGTTCATCACGACTTAGGATCTCAGAGCCGCCACCACCACGGCCAAAAGATGTTGTTCTGTGTTTCTGAGGTGGTGAAAAGTGGTTGCGTGCGGCAGCAGGGTCACAAGAGGTGTCTTTGCAGCCAGACGGGGTGAGCACCCACCAGGGAGAAGCAGCACCTGCCCCATCCGCACCCTTGAACCTCACTGACGTGTAGTAGTACCTATGTCTGTACTCACCATGAGTATGAAATGCTCACCACAGAACTCACGAAACTCGCCATGAATCTCACCATGAAATGCTTTAATTTAATGCTTTTAACCACGCTGACGGTCGCTTCCCCAGGTTTGGCTGACTATGGGTGGCACTGGGAGCTGCACCCTTCGGGCTTCCTCCCGGTGGCCGGTGGGACCCTTTCCCTGTGCAGCAGAGGGGCTGGAGCTGGGGAGTCTCCTGGGGGTCCCCGGGAGGCGGGCAGGCGGATCTGCCCGGCTGCTCAGCTCTGGGCTGTTCCTGCTCTCTTTCTGCCCACCCCTGCCCATCGGAAACCCACCATCGCTGTCTGCACCAGCTGGTGACGATGGGAACTGGAGGCAAACCTCCATCAGAGCACAGCAGGGAGCTGATGCAGGGCTCTGGGAAGGGTTTTGATCTTTTCCTCTCGTGCAGGGGGCACAGAGTATTATTGGTTCTGCCTCTCGCCTCTCCTCTGTGAAGTATCGCTCCAGAAGTGACAGTGTTAACAAATACAGTGGAAGAGACTGCTCTGTAAGCTGAGCTCCATGGTCACATGCACGGGTTTTATTTTTAACATCCCAAAACTACTTGATGTTTCTGCCTGGGCTTGCTCTGTGTCCTCCCGTTCTCTCCTCTTTCTTTGCTTGCAGCTCTCGCTTACCGACCTCACTTCAACCCAGCTTAGCACAACCAGGAGAGCAAGTGTTTGGTGCACACGCGGGGACTCTATGATTAAGGTAAGGCTTTGTAAATAGAGTTGGAGTTTTTATTGGTCAAACCTTATGCAATGCAATGGTTACTGTACTGAGCTATGAAAATCAAGACATCTTCAAAACAGCCTTAGTAACTAAGATGAAGTAGAATAATCAGACACAAGATGTCTTAAATGACACCCTAAAACAGACGCAGCTGGTAACTGTGAACGCCTCTGTGGCATGCTACTCTAAAAAAAAAAAAACCTCCATAATATATTCAGTGGATTAGCCATAGTTTGCAGCACTGTATCTGGGGTTTTAAAAAACTAAGATGCTGATTCTAAGATGGGAGCTTCAGCAGCAGGACAGATGATAAATCAAAAATTCAATTTCTGTCATTTTCAAGAAACTCTGACAGAAGTAAGACAAGGAGATACAGTAAGGGCCAGAGGAGAGGCAAGAGCAAGCTTGTGGCAAAAATGCTAAGACTTAAAATCTGGTAAGTTTTGTAGATTCAGGCTGCAAACTTTATGTTGGTAATCCAGACTGAATGAATGATGATGAAGTAAGAATTACAAGGGTTACAGGTACTACAGTACCATTCAGAGATGTGGCTGCTTAGGAATTTTTATTCAGGAATCTTTTTGCTTTTGTTTTTTATGACACTTAGACCTTAACCGATAGCTCTGAAATTCTCTATAACTGGGCATCTGCCTTGGGCTGGGTTTCCTTTGTTTTGCTTCAAACAAACCATTACTTGATTATCTCAAGAAGTTTTCAGAAAAGTATGTTAATGGGATTGTTACCAGGGCATAAAATAGAACCTGAGCCCAAAGGAAAAAAAACACAGTTTGGACCCTTTTTTTTGTTGTTGTTCTCAAACTGCAACTAAACTGGAACCTGTTATTTTGAAGCACTTGCTGAGCTCAAACCAAATCCATTTTCCAGTAACTGATGCAAAGTGAGATTTTGCCTGACTGTGTCTCTACCGAGGACAGCACAGGGACCCCTCGCATGCGCAAGGAGCAGCAGAGCAGCTCCGTGCCACGGCTCTCCCCTTCTCCCCATCCTGCCTGACTCCCACACGACTCCGCAACACGCCCAGCACAAGACCCTGCTGCTGGGCTGCCCTGCACCATGCTGCCAGCCCAGAGGACCATTTCAGAACCTGGAATTTTGGGGTGGGTTTGGCACAGGTGAGCTATGGCTACATTGCACCAGGTAGAGAGGAGCAAGAAATATTGCTGATTCAGGTCTCATGGGGGGAGTGCAGTGTGGAGTTTCTACCAGCAGTGCCCTGTGTTACGTGAACCTCACTACTCTCAACTCCCCTCTACTTGTCCTGTAACAGCACTAGTGCATTTCACTGGACAGAAATCGCACGGGCAAGTTTCGGTGCCTCTTTACTGCGTGCGTGCAGCACAGATTTATCAGGCGAGGGTGAGACGTGATGGTGCAACAGGTTCTGTTTAGCTCCATGGTCCTGCATGCCAGGTTTAGGGAGCTGAAGAGAAGCTGATGTGCTGCTGCGAGAACCTGAGCAGCAGGCACACTCTGGAAGAAAAGCAAGGAACATGGATTGAAGTCTTTGCCAGGCTGATGCACTATACGGTGGACCTACTCCATCCCTGTCATTTTAAAGCATAGTTTTTTCAGTATAAAACAATTCCAACCCATTCAGTACCTCTGAACTAGTGGTTATTGCCATGAAACGCCACGGCCTCAGCCAGCTGATCCCCAGCTAAAAAATACAGGGAGTACCTCCCTAATTGTCACAGCTTCATCCTTCCATCTTTGGTCAGTTGTCTCATGGAAAATCTTTTCACTCCACCTGCCTTATACTGAGGATTTGAGGTTCACCAGAAGGATTGCCCTGGAATCAAAGTGCCCCTATAAAATCCATGTGGACTTGTTCAAGGTCTGAGCCTCAAAGAAACTACATCTTGCACATGCTCGCTAGAAGGTTGTTAGTGTCATTGATGAAGATTTCATCTATACCTTTTATTCTCCCTTTCCACCTACCCTGAGCTCTACCATAGTCACTGCCTGACTCATTTAAACCTTGGCTGGCCACACGTATATGCAAGACCAGTCTGAATGGCAACTGCAGAGCAGATGTGCCACGAAGGACAGTGACCAAGGCGGTCACTCAAGCTGTAGCTGTCCCTGCTGTGGGTGTTGAGATGTGGGGCTTGACTCACTTAGGGGTCACCATGATTCCAGGTGGTGGCATTCTTGGGTTTGCTTTTTATTTTGTATTGAAGGACAGGACTTGAGAAAACTTAGGCTCCTGAGAATCATGTACAAATGCGGTACGGTATGGTTTCCAATGGCATAGTGTTTTCTTCCTCAACTCCAAGAAATAAATATATCTGTTTAGCAAAGGGAGAGCCGAGCCTGATTTCTTGCTGAGGTCGTTAAGTACGTAGTGATTGAGGAAGAGTGCTGCACGAAAAGAGAAGAAAATCTCTAGTTTAAGGAGACACAGATGCTCTCCCAGAAAATGTGATTCTACAGCTGGGTCTGCCAGGGGTTTTGTGCAGGAAGCATGCAACTGCACGTGAAACATCAGAACCTGAGCATCTCCATGCTTGGTGTGTGTGTATATATATATGTTTATATAAAATATTATATTTCATTCTATTTCTTTTCATCTTTCTATATTTTAATTCTACATCTGCCACACAGAAGTAATAGTATCTTTTAACCTCAAGTACACCTCTAGTACTGCAAAGATAAATTCATTATTGGTTGTGAACCCCCTCAGATACTAAGACAGTAAATATATTGAAAAATCCTGTAAGGAAACTAGTAACTCTGTATTTACCTCAGGATTTAAGTATTATGATAAAAATGAGATAAACACCATATACTGGGTAACAAGGATTAAAAGAAATAGAGAGTATGTCCTGTCTGCATTATACACTTCACCAAAAGTATTCACATTCCTTGAAAATATTTTTCTGTTGTAACGTTATATATATAACGTTAACGTTCTTGGCTCCAGCATTTGGATGCAAACTTTCCTGAGATTTTTTTTTAAGAGCTCCCTATCATGTCTTAGAAAGACTGTTTTATGTTCATTTGCAATCTCATCTCAGAGGCACTCTTTAAGGTAATTATCTGGGGTTTCTGGTGGCCCTTTTTGATGGTTCTTTAAAATGGGAGGCATCCCTTGATTCTGTGTGAAGAGCTCAGACATGATGTATAACCTTAGTATGTCATATGATCAGTCACATATGGCAAATACCAAATAAGAAAACAGTTGTATTGTTTTGGCTCATTGGCTGCAACTGAACCAAATATATATTTACTGAAAAGAAATTGTAATTTGTTTATAAACTGTAAGTTATTGTCACTGAACAGATCTGCTCCAGACACAGACATATCTGCAGTTAAAATAGCAGCTGTATATTTTTAAACCTTACTTGATTTGCTGTCATGACGGGCTAAAAATAAAGATTTACCAAAGTGGACAGACTGTGGACTGGATTTGCATCCTTTCTTTCCACAGTAGCTTGAACATGATTCAAGTAAGTATTTCTGTTTTGATTTTTTTTGTAACTCAGCTCTTAGGAAATTTTGCAAGTTGCAGGGAAACAAGAAGTGTACAGGTTTAGAGAAATGTTTCATAACCCAACGTATCTGTGTGTCACCTGCCTCTGGGTTTTAGGTATCAAACTTACCGAGGCAAGAATTTGTAAACTTTCTGCTCAGGGTTTTGAAAGTTGTAGTTTGTATACTGACAATAATACCATCAACTAAACCACAGAGCTAACTAGATCATCAGTTAAAATACAGAGCTCCTGATTACCAGCATGTCAGAATAGAAGCAGCATTCAAATCCTGATAAATATCAGAAAAATTCTCTATCCCTTCTTCCTGTCCCCTAGCTTCACAGATTTGACAATGAGAAGAGAGGCATAGAAATAATTTGTCTGAAAAGAACAGCATATACAAGTTAGAGATGAAGTAAACTCAACTAAAAAATACCTGGATAATGATGAAGACTGATTCTGAATCTGAAAGATCTGATAATGGTCACTTCTCATAAAGAAAGCATGTATTTTCTTTCTCTGCATGTCATTGGGATGGGGTTCAGTTTCAGCATACAGCAGTGTGAAGCAGGGTCCTCTCCAGAAACTTTGCAACCAGTCCTTTCTGTGTTTTAGAGAACCATAAGGCCTGTGCCTCTGCTGTATTTTTATTTATCAATTATTCCTCTCCAAGAGTTACTTTTGCAGTGGAAAGTATTGTTCACATGTTCGTGTTTTTATTGCAGTGTAATGTACCCAGCCTTCCTCTGACCTTATGCAAGTCATAGCTGGGACTATTTTTAGAGATTATATTTGCAGCAAAATGTTACAAGAATGAAAGCAGCAAGGATGCTGCCAATGTGAAATAAATCCATCTGTATCTCCTGCTTCTCTGAGCTGCATAAAAGTAGATGTAACCAAACAGCCTAAAGCAGGACAGATGCCACCCTAAACCACAGGTATTTAAGGGCTGCATGTGCCTGGGGCCACCCTGGCCAGCACCCTGCTGTCACCCCCGGCCAGAAGCCGGTGCTTCCCAAGACAAGGCAGGGAATGTTATAAAAGGTAGTCACAAAATACTGTTCTTCTGCGTTGCTGTCTTGAGCTCTTTCCATGCAAACAAAGGTGAAGGTACCTAAGCTTTATACTTCAGAGTGTAAGTTTGTCCATGGGTAAAGGGACCACCAAGTTCCTTTACTCTGCAGGACCAAGGGGGAGTGGGGTTGATTCATTAGGAGGTGTAAACAGGTTTGGTCAGTGCTGGAAGTTGCAAAGGATGGAACAAAGATGCGTTAAGCAGTTAATGCACATCAAATTCAAACACCAGTGTGTGGTCTTTAGTGACTGCAGGAATCCACAAGCATTGCCTTTCCCAGACATCTTTCTTTCTCCGGCGTTGTTCGTGACTTCCATTGCCGGCGTGGGAAAGTGTGAGAGACGAGAAGTTAAGACACTACCTCAAGAAAGAGAGGGGAAGCCGCTTCACGTAGCATCTCTTCCCCTTGAGCCTGAGCCTACTTCTTCTGCAGACCAGCTCTCCTCAGGGCTAGATCACTTAAGACTGGGGTTGCAAAAGCACTCACATCTAGGTAAATGACACTACTGTATTTTCTTTAACCTTAGCAAAAAAAACCCAAAGTCTAAATTATTTTACTAACAATGTCGATTTTTTCCCAGAGCCAAATGAGGGTCTGCTGAGCCTATGGTAGTTCCTACTGCATAGAAACTGTGGTGGGAAGACTTGTCAAAACTTTTTTTCTCATTCTCACAGAAAAAAAGCATGCCCTGTGTCATGTTTGGAAACAGAACTTCAGTTCCTCCTTATCATTAGCTCTTTCCCTTCCACAAAGATTCACAGTAGGCTGAACCAAGCTGGAATGCAGCCCCTACAGCAAGGAGCAGAAAGTCAGAAGTCGGGAGTTTTCTGCTTGCAGCAGCTCTTCTTTGGGCCAAGTTACTGATACCAGTTGAAGGTAGCCAGAGAAGTAGCTCCAAGTAGTGACTGAGCAGCCTCTAGTTCTCTAATCCAACAACCGTGTATGAGGGGAAAGGACCAGAGGAGGTCCTACATGTTCCCCCTAAACAGCATCTCTTAGGGACATTGGTGAAGAAGACTGCTGGGTTGGGTGGACCACTGGTCTGACCCAGAATGTTATTTCTTACGTTCTTAGATTTTTTACAAGAGAAGGCATGCCTCATGCTAATCACCGCCTCCATTTACTTGCTGTCGGACTCTGTGCCTCTGTTTTCCCATTTTTAGGAAGGATTAACAGCTATTGCTGGGAATTATTGCAAGGGTAGAGATATTATGAGCAAGGGCAACTGAGAACTTTTGGAAGCAGGCCTCCTAAGTGCATTATTTTTACATTAAACTCATTTAATTGACTTACCGGGAAAGAACAAAAGACACAATGATGAAACCAAAGCCAGTGGTTCATTGTGACACAAAGCTAGTAATCTGGTAGCGGTAACTTTTTATATAGGGATCTTTGTACATCATGTTCTTGTACTTCTGCTTTTTGTTGTTGGACCTCAGGAAAATTGTATGTTAACCTTTTTATTTCAAAGGTTTTTAAGGGGAGGAGAGGAAAAAATTACATATATTTTGAAACCACATTAATATGGAAGCATGAGAACAGAAATGCAGTCTTCCTTAAGAAAACATTTAATCTGATCGTGTAATAAAGCTGGTTGAAATTCTGAAACATTTGGTTTGGCAACCTCAACTTGTTCTTTTAATCCAGTCTGGCAGTTGCAAAATGTTCAATTCATGGAGCTGCCTGGTGGCAGCTGAATTTATGAAACGGAGACTGGTGGTGTTCATTACTTGTTGCCTGGGACCTCTTTCTGTATTTTCTGGCCCTTTGTGGTGTCACTAACACCTTTACAAGCTGAATCTAAAAGATGATCAGCTCAGGATCACCTATTCAGTTCCGGGCAGTGTTTGACACTGACCCATCAGAAGTACATAGGGTAAACTGAAAAAGTAGAGCAGTGGTGACCGGTTTTTGTAGGATCATGCTCTAAGACAAATCCCAAAGGAAGAAAAATGGATTCTTTCTCAAAGAGACACCCTGTAAAAGGCATGCTCAGGCTGACTTCTCCCCTGCACCGTCAGAGGAAGGGAAAAGCTCTGTTGAGGTTAGACCTTCGTCGCTCCCCTTCTGCCCTAACTGCACACTGTGGTGCTGAGCAGAGCAGGAGATAAACCATACCTGCCCTCTTCTCCTCCTTCCTACCTACTTGGCATTCACTGGTGACAGCACGGGGAAGAAAGGTGAAAGGCAGTTTGTACAAAAAAAGTAGAAGAAAATGGATTTAACTGCGTGAGTATAACCTTGCAACAAGCCTCCACTGCACTCTGGAGCTTGTCTTCAAAACGCAGACCGAGGCATCACCTTATTCCAGGTTTTGACACCTGAAAGTAAATGCAGCAAATAACTTGCCTGAAGGAAAGTCCCCCGCAGTCTCTGTTCCACAACACACAGCATCATCTAGGAGTGTAAGGGTAGATCAGAAAAGCAGAGCAAAGAAGGCCAGGCAAATTAGCTTTTACCCAGGCTGTTTTCCACACTGGGAACATGAAGATAACCCTCACTCTCAGCCTTGCTGGTGTAGAGCAAAAGGAGGTTCATTTGCGCAACATTCATGTCTTTATGTGGGGGGATGATGAGGCACATAGGCCAAACAACCAGCTCATTTTTCCAGGGAGGAAAAAGAAACATCATCTTTCCTACTCAAAAAGCATTGAGGAAGTGGGAAGCTCCTTCACTGTGCCTCTGGCAGTCTTGATTTCAGCAGCTTGGTATAGATAGACCCAGTGTAAATATTGGGACAGAAAACAGCTCGCTCCCAAACCCTGGCTGCCTCTGCTGGGCTAATGAGTAAGGACCTCATCTGTATCTGTGCTGCTATCCGACCGCACTGTACCATGGGGATCAGTGCTGATACACGACTACATGGAGCTGCCAGTTATTTGCCCACAGCCTTATTCCCGCTAGAAGTGCATGTGAGCGCCTAACACATAGAAACCAAGCACGGGCATGGAGGGTCTGTGACCGTCCTTGCTCCTTCGAGCAATAACTCTTGTCTTCTTGTCTTTGCTACACACAGCACCGGGCTCAGAAAGCTTCCCCTGGGCAGCACAGGCACTGCGAGGGATGTTTCAACCGGCACTGCCGCGCACCAACTGAGCTCTCCATCTCCTGCATGGTGATCAGCTGCCACCTTCGCTGCGGGGCCACCTTCCACATGTGCAAGGAGGAGGAGCACCAATTGCTCTGTCCCTTAGAGCAGGTCTCCTGCCTCAACTCAGCTTATGGCTGCCCTTTTTCCATGGCCCGCTTTAAGCTGGCGAAGCACCTCCAGGTCTGTCCAGCCAGTGTTGTCTGCTGCTCGATGGAGTGGAATCGTTGGCCAAACGTGGATTCGGACACAACCCTCCACAAGAACATTATGAAGGAGACCTTGAACGAAGAGTGTCTGGACACAGCCTTGGCGCTCAGAGACCAGAAGATCCTTTTCAGGGCTTTGAAAATAGCTGAATTGTTTCCAGAGTGGAGGAAAAAGGATGAAGTGGAAGAGCTAATGGACGAAGCCATGGATGGGGAAGAAGGTGCTGTGGGAGGAGTATCCTGTGGTTCCCAAGAGGGTAACGACCAGTTGTCTGAGCTCAGCCAACGTGAGCGTGAAGATTTGGCAAAGGACAAAGAGGGAATGGATCTGGGGAGTTACAAAACCTGGGAGAACATTTTCAGCAAAGAGTTCCTGGCTTGCAAGGTAACGGGCTCAGCAGCCAACACAGGACAGAAGACAGAGGCTTCCAAGAAAACAGCGTCAGCCCCTCATGCTGCCAGCTCCGCAGAGAAGGCAAAGGAAGTACCTGACGGTGCAGAAGAGGCAAAGGACCAAAAGCCCGAAAAAGTAACACCAAATACAGAAATGACAGGACTGGCTCCCTGGCAAGAAGGGGTCCTGGAGAGGCTGAAGAAGGAAGTTGGTGTAGGTGATTACAACATGTATCTGGTACATCACGGGGGAATGCTCATCCGCTTTGGCCAGCTAGCTGCTTGCACTCCCAAAGAAAAAGATTTTGTCTATGGGAACTTGGAAGCTCAGGAGGTGAAGACTGTCTACACCTTCAAAGTGCCAGTTAGTTACTGTGGCAAAAGAGCACGACTAGGAGATGCACTGGGCCACAAGATGCCAACTTCAGACAAGTCAGTGGATACCTCAGAATTGGGATTAAACCTAGAAGAACTACCTAAGGCAAATATAGTTAAAGCCACACTGCTGTGTGCACTGGAAAAAGAGCTGAAAGGCCATGAGATCTCCGAAGCAAGAGGTATCGATGGACTCTTTATGGATTTTGCAACACAGACATACAGCTTTCCTCTGGAGCCCTTCTCCTCCAGTGCTGTTCTAGCAGATATTCTGGATGAAAAAAGCCCACCAGAACTCCACATGGAGCTCTACACTGAATGCGTAACCAGAAGACACAACAAAAGCAGTTCAGCTTTCGCATTCACTTGCAGTCATTTCTTCAGGAGGGATGAGTTCCCGTCCCACTTCAAGAATGTGCACGCTGATATCCAGTCATGTCTGGATGGATGGTTCCAGCGTCGCTGCCCACTGGCCTACTTGGGATGTACTTTTGTTCAAAATCCCTTCCGCCCTGATGGACTTAAGGCCAAGGTTATATACAGCAAGCCTCTCAAGACATTTGCTATTAAGCCAGAGGTGGACACCCTCCTTGCCGAATCAGGGAAGTGCAATTCCACAGTGGCTAATCAAGGGAGAAATAAGGACTTGCTGAGCAGCCTCCCAGTGGAAGTGCTCAAGTACATTGCAGGGTTCCTGGACAGCTTCAGTTTATCTCAGCTATCGCAAGTGTCAGTGCTGATGAGGGACATCTGTGCCACTCTTCTTCAAGAGAAGGGAATGGTCCTGCTGGTGTGGGAGAAAAGAAGATATTCCCATGGCGGTACTTCATGGAAAGCTCGCAAAAAGGCAAGTGACTGTGACACTGGGAAAAAGATAGCCGTGGGTTCTCTCCAGATAAAACACAAGCATAACAAGGGATGCTGCATGTAAGCACGCAGATGTGGGGAAGGTTCGTGAGGTTGTGAATGTGCACCACAGTTGTCAGGGGTCAGGGCTGTAAAATGCAGTACATCTAGCAAAGGTAGGAAGGCGTAAACGGACATCTCCTGACTAGCTGAACGTCATCACCCAAGCTTGTCTTGGGTAACCTGTTTGCATGTGCACCATTTTTAGGCACTGGGAACTGAGAATTCCTGATATTTAAGGGTTACACATGGATTTTTGAAGAATTTGAAGTGCATACTTTTTTTATTGTTCTTTACAAGCTGGTCTAGAGTATGTCAAAACTAAAACATGCTTTAGAACGCCAAAAAGGTAAAGAACAAGGAGACGTGGCTGTGAGAGAAGCTCAGGCATTCGCATCAACCCCTGAGGGCTTTCATGGTTAGTAGTTCACAGGATTGCCATGAGCGGTTTGTTGGGTTGTGAGCACCTGAGGGAGCAGCATGGGGGTGGGAAGACTTCTTCTGCAAAGCTGGTCTCCCACTGTTTGTGCTGGAAAATTACCACCCTTATTGGCTGTTTAGGTAGTCTGAAAGAAATACGTAAATACAGCTCAGTCTAAGTCCTAGCTGAACAATAGTTATTACGGGGGGGGGGTGGGGGGGGGGTGCCTAGCTGACAGCCTTGCAGCTGCTCTAACATAAACCTGAAAGAATAACATGGGAGACTCCAGCATGACCAAGCAGACAAGACAGAGATCTAGGAACAAATAATTTAGAGATTCAGGGAAGACTCCCAGAAATTATCTAAGGACCTGGATTTCAAGCAGACCCCTGAAGATTCCCACCTATTGATTCTTAGCAAATGGAAGCTTAGCAGTTTATGACTCTTTATTAAGAGAAAGTACTCTTTATTAAGAGAAGACATGAAGCGCGGTGAATTCAAAATCTGTGTAACAAAGTTTGGTGGCTGCAAGTCAAATTAGTCCAATCCAAAACAGGAATTAGCCACTGAAATAATTTACTGGAGGATGTGGCTTCCTTCAGTAAAAGGAAGAAATTCCAGCTAAGCATTCATATAGCAATTAACTTCAGTTACTGTAGAGCAATTTCAAACCAGCAGTATTGAATTTAAGGACTGTCTAACCCTTTTCATGTTAGCTGTCTGTACTGACCACACAGGAATCTTGTTTCCAATGCACAGCTTCTGCTTGAAAACATTCTGTTTGTAATTAGTCTGAATTTCCTGACTATTGTGTATAATAGCTACCATTACTTAGGACTAGAACAGGGTCAGGTAATCTTAAGTGTAGCACACCCACATAGTGTCCTTCTTCCACAGGAAGAAACATTTTTGGGGAGAAGAAATCTACTATGACTTAAAAATTAATTTGATTTACTGGTATACAGCAAATGTTAAAGTGGCTTAATCACAGTCTTATCACTACACGCTAGTATACCACTAAATGGTACATGGTATCACTGCAAACAGGATCAGAAAATTTAACTGCACATTTCTATTTTTCACAAGCTTGTATGTCCTCTAGCAATAACTTTAACCTTAGATTTCCCAGGCTTGTTCTGGGGTGGGGTGAATAACAACAGTGTTGTAATGTTAATTACTTTGAAGTTGCTGATAGATGCTTTGGAAGGTCTTTATGAAGTCAGGGTTCTTTGAGATATGTATCACACAAGCATGCTGTAGTCACTTTGCTTTATAAACATCTTGGATCACATTGTACCTGGGACAGAGTTTTCTGCAGAGGTGCGGTCGTCAGGTGTCCAGGATTTCCTCATGCCCTGCACTGGATTGGCACCAAAACCTGCAGAAGGATACTTTCCCGTTAAAAATGGCAGGTGGTAACTAAAGCAGCAAAACCAGCAAGTATGAGATAGGTAACAATACAGACCCCATTTTTGCTTGTTATGCCAACCCTGCACAATCAGATGTTCATTAACCTGTCTAGTACGAATAATGCACACCCACTAGAAGAACATATAGATTTTTAAAATCCTCTTCTGTTTTTACTAACATTCCCATTTTTCTCTCCTCAATTTCTCTGCCCTTTCCCGTATTAGATCTGGCAGTTCAGCAGCCTGTTCTCCAGAGTTCACAAATGGCAGCACAACGACGTTGTGTGCATGTCGGAGCACCTGAAGAATTGTCCCTTCTACCAAGTGGAGCACAAGACGGACCCCGTGCTGCTGACAGGCATGTCCGAATCTCGAGAGCAGACTCAAAAGACTTTGGTTTCTACTTTCAAGCGCAGAGTCTGAACAACCTGCTTCCCCTCCACCATGCTCCTTTCAGGGCCCTTGAAAGGAAGATTTGGGAATTCGGGTGTAAAGATTGTTGCTTCCAACTCTCCTTTGAACATACAAAACTGGCTTCTCCCCAGCTGAGTTTGAAACACGCTGCATCTTTTTTTTCCTGCATTAATTTAATTGTTAAAACTTCTTTCACTGCTCACTGATATCACATGCTTTCTGATTATGTTTCTGTTCCCTGCTTAATACAGCATCCCGAAGAAAGCAATAAGGATCTTGTTTGAAAACAGCATCTTTGCAACCTTGAAGGTAGGCTGCTGGTCCTGGAAGAGCGTGTCCCTGGAAGAGCAGTTAATGTACCTAGCTCGACTAGGTCTGAAACACCTTAGTTTTGGGTGGAAAGCCAGGTTCTAGGAGCACAGGTAGATGCCCTCCTGCCTGGCAGACCTAGGGACTGCTAAACTGTTCTGAGGCATGGGCAAAAGAAAAGGAAGCCCCAAAATTAAGTGAGTTAATTAGAACTCCAGTGAGGAGTCAGGAATTCACTGCACAGCCACAGACCATCGTTTAGGACCCCGATTCAGGCAAGCATGGCTAGTTGAGCGCAAGCCTAAAGCTGAGCTCATGGGAGCATTCAAACCAAACCAAAGCAAACAAACTTGCTCTTTGTTAGAAATCACCAAGTAGCAAACAATTTTAGGGGCTCAAATGACTTTTTATATTTTTCAGTTAATAACTTTCTCTGTTTTATTTAAAAATCCATTAAAGCCATCAAAGCGTATTTGAGGTCATTTTTAGAATGCCTTACCTACTCAGTTTTGCAGCTGTAAATTGCAAATTGTAATTGTAAGCAACCATAAACAGTATGTCAAAGAAATATTATTCTTTTCTGTAAAAGAAAAGGCATTCGGCAACCCACTCAGTAACAGTATGGATAATGTTTGCTTCAGTTAAATGGGCTGGAGTATAAGAATTTTTTCTTTTTTTTACAGGGCAGAAGAGTGATTAGGATTTGGTTTAATTTTTAATAAATACCCTAATTTAAAACCAGAATGTACTTGTTGAGGCAACAGATAAGAGAAAGCGGGCGTGTTACCAAGAGCATCTGTCTTATTACACTACTTAAACCCACTTCAGAGGCACTAGATAGAAAGGCCATAGTTGTGGTGGTGGTGGTGGGATTCCTCTGAAATGGCCATAAACCGATTCGACAACTTAGAGCCGCTGCACAGCCACAGCGGTGCTGACTCACACCCCTTTCTTCTTTAAGCTCATTGCCAGAAGTGTGAGCTCAGGACACGAGGTCTGGCTTTCATCTCACCGTCTCAGGCAGGAGAACCTTGCCAGGAGCTAGGACGGCTGCAGGTGAAAACTGTCCCAGGTTGATGGATGCACGCCGAACTTGCCATCCCCGGTCTCGGTACAGATCTGGGCTGAGGCAGGCTATGCAAGAAGAAGCCCTCTCCTACTGATAAAGGTTGCTGATGAACCTGAGCTGAGCACTTGGTAATCGAAGGCATGAATTGCGTGGTGACCGAAACCATGCTGAGTGCAGCTCATCCTTGTCTACACTTGCAATTTAAGTGGTCCCTGTGAGATTTATAACCATACGAGGATGTTTTTCTTCTCCAGACACGCACCCTCAGGAGCATATCGAGTTGTGCGGACAGTGGACTAGTCCCGGGAGCAAGAGTAGCAGCAGTTACAGATTTATTTATTTTTTAATGCTATTCTGTTTTCTGTCCCTAGAGATCCTTTCTGGGAAGTCTCATAGTGCTTTACACATGAGAATAAACTTGTCTGCACCAGTATCCTGTGGAAAACACAACAAGTAGCATCCCAGTTTTATGCAGAGGAAACTGAAGCAAATGAACACAGGGAACCTAAGCTGGGCCAGGAGCAGTTAAAGCTGGGTGCTCTGATCCTTCACCCTGTGGCTTAAGCTGCTGCGCAAACACAAACAGGCCACCCTTTAAAGTTGCTTACAAAAACTCACCTGTCCTCAAAACATCCCATATAACATTAGTTGCCCAATATTATCACTCTGTTTTACACAGGGAAGTTGACAGAGGAGAGAACATACAGCCAGACTTCCTAGACTGGTCTCTACATCAGGGCCTCATCCTTCACATATCATGTACCTGATCTTGAAAGATGCTGAGCACCCAACTGTAGCTGCAGACCACGGTGGCTGCAAATGCATGTCCAAAAATTGGGTGCCAGTATCTATGCTGGGTACTTTAAAAATGGAATCACTCAAAATTATGGATAATTTGGGGAGGGGAAAAAAAAAGAGGGTTAAATAATAGGGTCTCAGAGTAAGTCAGTGTTCAAGGTTGGTATAAGAGACCATGAAAAACTTCAACGTGTGAACTATCTCTCACCTGATCAGCCACTTAGTTGCTGCAAACTAGTGTAGCTGCCCTGAAATTGTGGCTTCTGTTAGGTATGAATTGGGCTTGTTTTACCTTCAGCGCTAGTGTCACCAGCACCGCTGCTATTCCACTTCTGGCCTCCTCCTGTCGATGCCAGAGGATTTTGTTCTTGTATCTCTCTGCTCCTGGAGATTGCATGACTTCATTTCCAGCTTTATTACCACTGATCCTGCTTCTTCCCTGTGCAGGAGGTCAGACTACAGGGGAGGATGCGACCTTCACAAATGTGGTGGGTCAGGGTGCAGGTCGGAGACAGGAATGTCACAACCTTTACCTCTTGGGATCAGATGGGCTGTACATACAATGTCTAGGAGACTGGATCATTTTCCTTCTGGTACTGCTATAGGTACACTGGAGAGACACAGGCTGTTAATTCACAGAGAGAGGAAGAGACAAATTCACCCCTGTGAATATAGAGGTATACTGCTGTAAACTGTAAATTTGGTTAAGTAACATTCAGCATATACAGTGGAAGCTGAAAATCCAGTCATCTTCAGGTTAGTCTGGTTAACCCGACGCTGGAAAAGGGAAAGCTGTACAGGGGAGCAGAGATCACCCTTATACTGGTGCGTACCCACCTGGCAAATGTCGGCTGGTAGCCACTTCTTACTTTATCTTGTATTTAACACTAGCGGAGAGCTGTGGGCTGGTGTCAGATGCAGTTTAATTAATCAGAGGATGCATGCCAAGCTAGCTCGATGTTGATGGTCCTGCTCATTAGCAGAGTCGGCGGAAGCTTTGGGGAGCTGCAAGGAACCAAATTTGCCTGCCCTGTTTATCTTGGTGAGCACAATGCTGGCTTATTTAAAATGCGAGAGGCTTCGGTTTGGGTTCAACAAGTCCTTAGGCTCCTAGTTTAAGCTCGTAACTTGTCCAACGGAAAGTTAAAACTCTTCCTAAATTTCAGCTTGAGGGATTTGATTAGAAAAAAACGGGCATTTGGTGTTTTTCAAAACAGGTCTTTTGCTGTGGTGGGGTCTGAACTGGAAAAGGGGATCCAAGTCCAGCAGAGCACTGAGGTTGCTCTCAGTCCAGATCCCACACTCTGGATCTTCATGGCTTTGATCCTGGTTGTGCTGCCCACATGTCTTGTGAAGGGCAAGAGCAATACTCCGCACACTCCAGGCTGACATGTTCTGCAGTGTTTCCTCTCGTTGGAAGAACGGAAACTGAAACGATGGCATCATGGACATCAGAGATGTCAGAGCAGGGCAAAAAGGCTCGGGACAAGAGAGCGGAAAGATGGGAAACAGGAAAGGTAACGGGTTTGGATAGAGGAGACCTGCCTGATCGTGGGTGTCATGAGAAGAGGCAAGTGGAGAAAGGTAAAAGGGCACAGGAATGAAGGGAAGTGGGATGTTGAAGAGGTGATGCAGCTGCAAATGGTTTAGGAGGAAGCGGTTCAATTCAACAGACACTAGGAGGTTAAGAGTGATGTTTAGGAGAGCAGAGACATAAGGGGAATGGAGAGTTTAGTTTATGTTATTTGGTTTCTACTGACAAAGTAAAATATTTGGATAAGCCTGGTGAACTCAGTGAAATGCAGACTCTGTTCTGAATTGTAACTTTTGCAGTGGACCTCACTCTGTGGCACAGCCTCTGTTCTGGGTTAGAGTATTCAGCCAGTGGATTGTTGAAACACGAGCTGAGAGGCCATGGTAAAACCACAGAGAGTCACAAATTTTGATGTTCCTGTACGCTCGTCATTTGCTGCCAACAACAGACTTTCTGGATAAAGGCTTCTCCTTGAAGGGGCTGGAAATTACCAATTAGTGGAATACAGTAACATGGGGCAGATGATCATTCTTAAGGGGTGAAAGGGTAGGTCACCCACTGACACGTATCGTAAGTCCGGGTTGGAGGGAGAAATTACTTGCTGGGTCTCCAACTCCCAAAACTGAGTGAGCACAGATAAGGTGAAATCTATCTGAACGGTGTTTGTTATTTTGCGAAACTCTGTAACTCCTTGTTGCTTTCTTAAGAATAAAAATCATTATGGTTTAAAAAATCCAGCAAAATCCAAGTCTTAGCTTGTTTTCTTAGTTTCATCACATTAACGTTTGCTTTGGTTTCGAATCAGGTGTGGTAGTTCCTGTACCCTCATATTCATTACGCTCCTTTCCTCCGCTCCACTCTTCACTATCATTTGCCTGCTTGGAGACTATAATTTGTATTTTTATTTATATTTATTTAATTTTAACAATTATTTTTACTTTTGACCCCATCTGCTTTACATAGCCACTTACTCCTTCCTAGTTCAGTTATTTACTTGTATTAAAAACTTTCTCTTCTTTTATAAATCCGTTTTCCAGACTGATGTTACATTATATCTACAAACATTTGAAGAAGAGTTTTCTTTGCCAATCTCTCTCCTTACTCTTCACCTTGTGGCTGTTCATCCAGGTAGCTACAGAGGGATTTTTGCTTCCTTACTTGGGGTGCAAGTTCCACAGCCACTGTGCATCTCAGAAATTTTGGGCATCTTTCACATCCAGTTTCCTTACCACTACAGTCGATGGTAACAAGTCGTCTTAATTCCCTGGGTTTTAATTTCTTTTGCAACCAACCTGCATGTACAGTACAGGCCTATTCTCATTTAGCTTCCCACTTATTTTATATCTAAGGAAGCGATGATCACACGCTCCAGATTTATTTTTGATGACCACCTGCTCTATGACTTACTTGCTATTTACAACTAATGAATCTTTTGTAGGTTCAGTGATGGTTTTGTGAAGGAATTTGTCATCCGTCATGTTGAGAATTACAGGCCCAAGGCCCGTTATGATCACGAGAGATTATTCTCTGGTCCATAACTCTGAAGTTAGTTTCCCCATGGCAGCATAGTTCTTAGTGGGATTTATCTCTTTTAATATTAGCTCTCTCTCTACATATCCAGTTATGAACTTGAACAGCTCACAGCTGACTCTGAGCTGCACCAGAGAAAAGCCTCTTTTAACTTTCTGAGTGTCATCTAAACAACCTATAACATCATTCATGTGATGCTAATGCACTGTTTTTATCTTCCTTTCTATCAGTCCTGAACAGTAGAATATTTTAATACCAGGGATGACTGTTATTCTACCATATTTCTGTTACTTGCATGATAGCTAGTTTCCACCCCATACTTAGTCACTCATATTTCTTTCCTGCCAATATCTGGAAGGTAGTTACAAAGATAATGGCACCAAAGTCTTCTCAATAGGAGCAGGTGATACAACAAGGGGCAATGGCAACAAGTTGAAGCTTGGCAGGTTCAGGCTGAACTTCAGAAATTACTTTTTTACCAGAAGGGTAATGCAGCACTGGAAGGGGTACCCAGGAACGTGGCAGTATCTCCACCCTTGGAGGGTTTCCAGACTCGGGTCAGACAAAATCATGGTGACCTGATTGAGCCAGAGGTTGGATCGGAGACCTCCTCCCACTGTCACTTGTCTGATTCCACAGCATCACCCGGGATTATGGTAGTACACAGAAATATGGTAGTACCCAGAAATATGGTAGTACACAGGCATCTGCCTCCCTGGCCTCACCTGCTTCCCTTAGCCAAACCAGATAGCCCTTTGACTACTGGTATTGTCTGCTGCTGCTTCTCTCATCACAACCAGTATATTCTTTCCCCTTGTTGTCTGGGCCTCTGCCCATCGATACCTCCTTATCTGTCATCACATAGTTATTTAACTGGTTTTCACCTCCCTGCCTAGGAAAACAGATACACAGCCCTCTCCCAGCAGCTGCAGCATCACTGAATGGCTCTCTTGAACATGATACTTACATGGTAAAGTTATATTTACAAGCTAGCTCAGTAAGTTGCACAACTTTTTACCATAGCTGTTCCTTTTAGCCAGCATGCAATGGATTGGAGCCCTGGAGAATGGAAGAGAGTCACAAGCTTAGCGGACACCTGGAGGGATTTGACTACAGAGACCAGTCAAGAGTGGCTTAGTGCTCTGCAAAACAAAGTCTATCACAACTGCTGTGTTGGAGCCTCTCTGCAGTTGTAACCCACAACTCGTTTCACAGCCACAGCGCAGGCTGCAGACCTCCCCCAGCTCCTCTGCACCAACAGCTAATGGGTAAATCTGCTGAAATGCAGTTTTGGCTCTGCTGGAGCACGTAGAGAAACAAATCAGAGAAAGGAGCCTTGCCTTATCAGACATGGCTGCTGCATTTGCCTGGGGTGAAGGAGTTGCTTGTGCTCTGCTTCACCGGCTGATGGGAATATGTGGGTGCCCTCTGAGAGCACAGGTAATGCCAGATAATAACATGTAGGGCCAGGGGAGCAGAGATGAGTGCATCCCTGATTGAAGGGGGATGCAGGGACTCACAGGGTGTGTGACATTACCCTGGTGAAGCAGTGGGAGAGCTAGCCAGAGCAGCTGGCTAAGTCTGACAGCTCAGGGCTCCTATGCATAACTTCAGCAGGAAGAATTAATATTCCTTATGAGGCTTTTCCAAGAAGGACTGAAGTGGTGAGTGAGGATGAAAATGGGATGCAAGGGGTAAGTCTGTATTAAAAACCCGTGTCCAGCCGGCACAAGATGCTCAGGAAGTTGTACTGGAAGAGCTGTGGCTGGGGGTTATCATGGTTTCCTGCAGGTGTGTATACATAATTATAGCAGGCCACCGCAAGGGTGAGTTTTGTTACTGCAGGGCTAGCACAGCTGAGAAGAGAGGCGCAGAGAAGCAGCCATTTTCTCACCGTGTGTCTGAAAGAGGTGGAGAAAGGCAATAGTTAAAATACCATCAGAGCTCATCCATTTCCTCTCTCGCAGCTTGGTTTTTTCCCTGTGATGTTTTTTTTCCCATGAAGCCAGGGCTGACTTGGCAGCTGGTGGTGGCATTACACGCTGTCGGGCTCGGAGGGCTTGTTCACGCCAACGCAGAGCAACCGTCTTCTTTGCAGTTGAAGGTTTTACAGGGTGGGGAGGGGGAAAGAAGAAACAAACCAGCTTCAAGTCTTTCACGAAGATAAAGTCTTCCACAAAGATGAAGTCTTCTAAAAAGGAAGCGGACAGAGAGGTGACTGGAGGTCCGGAGGAGATAAGCTTGCATGCAGAAGCACGGTGCGAAAGGCTGATATAATATTGACTTAAAATGGGACCCAACAACAGCAGCCCAGCCGCAGGTCTGGGGATGCTCCTGACGGTGCCCCTCTTCCCTGCTGCCTCAGGTGTCCTGTGTGTGGTAAAGCCAAAGTTAACAGATTTAAGGCTTGGAGTTCTTTTTTTCCCTTCTGCTTTGCCAGAGCGAAAGTGAAACAAGAAGTGCAGTCAGGTTTGCTTCCCTCCAGGACTTGGAGGCGGTACGCGGCAGGATGGCCGGGGGGGCTGGTGCTGTGCGGGGCTCCTCCTGCGCTCACCCCACCAGTGAAGGTCTCCCAGTGAAAACTAGGGTCTTCCTACAATGGGTAATGAAGCTCCTGTAACATCCCACACTCTATCCCTCTCAAGAAAAAACAAACAAAAACAAACAAAAAAATGCCCCAAACCCAAAGAAACAGAAAGAAGAAAGAAGAAAAGGAAAAGAGGAAAAGAGAAGGAAGAAAAAGGGAAAAGAGAAAGAAGAAAAGGGGAAAGGATTGGGCTTTTCTTTTCCCAAAGCCTCCAGCTCTATTACAACTACCTGCTAACTTGTGTCCCAGACAAAAGCATGGGACACATACTTCCCTCCAGAGCATGATGTGTCACACTAAGTCAGTCCAGCTCCTACCCGCTGCCAAAACATGCTCCTCCTCCCAGGCCAGCTGAAAATTCAGCTTCTCCCAGCACAGCACACAGAATGGTGGGTTCCCATGCATCTCCTTCGATGAGTGACAAGCAGATGCTGAAAAATGGCAGATGCCTCCTCTGGATGAAAAATTAACTGACAAGCTCAATAAGCCCATCTGGAGTGGAGGGGGCTGATTTCATCCTCCAGGACCAGCAGTAGTTGCCAGCAGTTCCTGGTGAGGGGAGACAGCAGAGAAATAAGGACCATCCCCACCCATGCGCCCAGGTAGATGCAAGGGTTGCAGCACTGGGAGCTCCTTCTGCCCCTACAACCCCTGAATTGGGAGAGGAGAAAGGAAAGGGCCATCACCAGCAACTTTACTTCTGGTGCTGACACAAACACCCCCCTCTGTCGTCACTGCTGTTCCCTTCACCAGTAGCTGGGTCAAACCGCCTGGACCACAATACCCGTTACATCCTACAGCAAGAGCCAACCACTCTGCAGGTCCCAGCTGGGTCCGATGCTACAAGGCAGCATTCATCCAACCACGCACCCAAATCCTCAGGAGGTAGACCACAGCACACACCTCCCTTAGGCTGGCATATGACAGTATGGATTTCACAGCCCACTGGGGATATAAGCATCATGGAGTGATGTGCCAGGCTCAGACCATCTTCTAGTTCCTCCAGACCCTCTTAGACTCTAGCTGTACTCACCTCTCATCTTTTTATTTATGCTTTCTTCATCTGAAGCCCAAACAAGTCCCAGAACCTCTTCCACCACCTGCCCCTGGCCAAACTGGCCACCTGCAGCTCCAGGAGGAGAATATTTGATTGCAGGAGTGTTCCTGGTGCCTACTTCTATTCCCTTGTGCCGTTACAACTCTATGCAGGGGATCACAGGGCATCATCCACCACCTGGCAGATGCCTTCAGGAAGCAGTGGGTACTGTTGCAGATGCTGGGCTTTGTGACCCCTCTTAAGTTTCTGGTTTATGTTTTCACCCTATCCTTTCCTCCTCTTCACTCATTCCTCACCATAAGCATTTGATTTCTCCCTGATTTCTCTTCCTCTAGTCTCCTCCTTTCTCCTTCTCAAGGAGAGCTCAAGATGAACAGGGCAAACATACCATACTTCTCATTAATACTCTTCCAGTCTTCAAACACTTTCAGGTCAGGGACTTCCTGACTGAATGTGGTTTCTGTGGTTTAGTCACCCTGTGTAGATTTCTTTTCCATGAAGCTGTCCATTCTCCCCTTGAGCCCATGTACAGTCTTTAAAAATTGCCATCATATTCACCATTTTCCCCTCCTCAGGTACCACAGTGGCAGTAAGCATGGATTATGCACTGCTCAGAGCAGTTCAGCTATTTTATTTTTGAGTTCCTTTAAGACTCTTGGACAAATGCCATTGCTCACAGCAAGTTGTTACTGTTTGCTTTGTCAGTGTTGAACAGCCTTTTCCACAGCTGCTTCAATTTCAGACCTGTTCATTGGCGAACCCCACCCTGCGGAAGAATGGGTTCTGCCACGATGATCTCGTCACTCAATACTTAACACAGTTGCAGAGATTTCTGCAATGGCCTTATCTCTCCTGTGCACTCCTCTCATAGCCTGATCACCAGTTTGCCCTTCAGAACATCTGGCAGGTTCCTGATACGTTTCAAGAAAGATCTAATGTTAGTTTTGATTCCTTTTACTAGTTGTTCCTTGAAGCTTTGTTTGACCTGTCTTTCTACCTGCAACATGCCAAAGTTTATATCCTTCTCTACTTTTCCCATTGTAGACAACTTCAGCTATTTTTTGATAGACACTATTTATGATTTCCCTTACCCCACTGAACAACGGTTTCTGTATCCCACGTGAAAGGTGTTCATCCCATTTTTCATGAGCGTGCCTGATTAGTAAGGATGGCAAAGGGTGACAAGAGAGTGAATTCAGGCCATGAAGATGAAAATAGAAAACGGGTGGCACTTTTGGACAGACAGAAGAAAACAGTTGTGGTAGGTGTTGGTATAGGCCATCAACAACAGGCAACAGGTCAAAACGACAAAGGCTGCCAAAGCAGAATGGGAAGAAGAGAAGTGGATGGAAAACAACAAGAGGTAGAGGGCAGGATGTCAGCAGCACTGAAGACATCAGGTGGGAAAACAGGATTATGACCCTGAGCCTTGGGATGTCACATTGAGAGGGGGAGTGAGAAGTAAGAGGGAACAACAGCAACACTGCCCAAACAGGTAGGGTTGATGTAGTGATGTAGAGTTACAAGAGGTGGCAGAAGGGGTTAGGGATGACAGTGAAGAGTAGTGGCACAGGACTGTATGGTACAGTGACATTGACATGTGGTGGGTCAAAGCAATGACTGTCAGTGAAGCAGGGCAGCACTGGACAATGCTGATTGACAGCCGAGGAGTGGTCCAGATATGTTGGGCCAATGATGATAAGGTACAACAAAGGAAGGGAAAATGACTGCAAAGGCAAGAAAGGCAATACATCATTGTTTTAAGAGTTCGTGGACTAAGTTCAGCCTCCCGTGCTGCAAACTGTCTGGCATGAGTCATGCTCTGGGAGATAAGTAACTTGCCAGCATGTATTTCAGTGTCACTAGGCAATGCAGGCCTTCCTACCACAACCAGGTGCAGTTCATGGGGAGAAAGGGCAAGTTTTTCTTTTTTTTCTGAGTTCATTCACTGCTATTCTTTCCATTCAGTTCCTTCTCCTTCCCCTGTTTTCAGTAGTATTTTTTACTCTTTTCTTGTCCTCTTTTTCAAACACTTCTGAAGTCATGGGTTTGCTTAGTATTGATTTCTTTATGAATTGCTGGTTTTCTCTTCTTTTCTACTTTTGTATATATCCAAATCACATTCACACATCTGCCCTCCCATGAAATACCATCAGCATCTTACTAAGTCCTTAGCATGAAAGATCAATTGCCTCAGCTGATAAATATGTGCAGCCTCATACCAGGAGGTATGCTGCAAATACTTTGAGATCCTTTACTGGCAGGGGATTTGGAAGGCAAAAGGCCCTGGAGCCTGTGGATTCTAGGAAGTGGACCATTTTTCAAGCTACAGGGGAAGACTCTTTCTCTAAAAAACAACCCAGCAACCCCCCGGGTCTTAATTGAGGAAACCCCCTTCCTGACCCCAAAATTTGCACAGGAATATAAACTTCCTGATATGTGAGATGTATCTGAAACAGTTTCAGTCTTGATATAGAGTTAAAAGAAGAGGTGACAGAATTCGACAGTGACTATAATGAAGAAATCTCACTGTTCTCAGTATCACTAGAAGTGGTCACATGGCTTGACTAAGATTCATGTCTCGTTGGCTGACCTCTTCCACTTAAAAGAAAGGATGAAAAGCAAAAAAGAAAAATTATCAAGCTACCTCTTGAGAAAAATTTAGGTTCTTTGCCTCATGAACCATTGCAGAGCTTCACGTCACCGCTAGCCTGAGATCTTCTGAGGGGTCATAGTGCCTGGGAAGACACAAAACCTCTCGAGCAGTGGAATGAATTGAACATGTCTGAACAATTAAAAAGGAGGTGGGAAAGGGGGGTGATGCCTTCTGCTCTGCCTTTTGAGAAGGGTGTGGTGGGAAGTGTTCCCTCAAGCCATTTGGCTATGAAATCTGGCCTTACCCATAAAAGAAATGGGATTTATGGATTAACTTCTCTTCGTAAGGGCTTAATTCACTGTGGATTCCCTTTTTGAGGGCATCACTTCTAACTTATATTCCAGAGCAGGAGAGGATCACCATCACCAGAGCAGAGCCAAGAAGCAGAAGCAACATGAAACCACTGAGATGGGAGTGACTGAGGAGGACACCTGGAGAATTATGTGGGGCAGCATCAAAACCGGAGGTAAACATCAACTAGGTTGTCCTAACATCAGCTCCAGCAAAGCTCCAGGTGGGCAGCAGCGAGCATCTGTGTCTACCAAGCTGTGCCAGGTGCCGTTTTGGGCTCAGAGGGTGACCAGACCCAACCCCGTGATCTCTCTTGGCTGGGGAGCAGCAGGTGTCGGAAGAAAAACTGGTCTGAGGTGGCTGCATCCACCTCCAATTTCCAGGAACAGCGCAGGAGAGATCACAAAAGGGGCGGGGGCACAGGCATGGGGAGTCAGGTGATTGTGATAATTGTTAGGGCTGGAATGAGGAAATTAAAGATTTCAGCTGCAGAGAACAGGAAGAGAGGAACTCCAGGATGCTCCCACCTTGATCTCCCCACTCATTAATTGCCCCTCAGGACAAAGCAGCCAGAGAAATCACTGGTTTTGACATCCAGTTCTATAGCTCTGCTCTCTGCTGTTTCAGCCCAGAGTGCACATCCAGCTTCCAGATGGGCTTTAGTCTCAGCTTAGCTATGCCAGGGGGTGAGAATTTTCATCTGGCCATTTCCACAGTCGGTCCTATTGCAGTAGGACTGGTTTGAGGAAACGGCCTCAAGTTGTGCTGGGGGAGGTTTAGATTGGATATCAGGAAAAATTTCTTCACCGAAAGGGTTGTCAAGCATTGGAACAGGCTGCCCAGGGAAGTGGTTGAGTCACGGCCCTTGGAGATATTCAAAAGATATGTAGGTGTGGCACTTAGGGACATGGTTTAGTGGCAGACTTGGCAGTGCCAGGTTAACGGTTGGACTTGATGATCTTAAAGGTCTTTCCCAACCTAAACGATTCTATGATTCTAAGATCTGAGGAGCTGTCGATCTGGCTGAGTGATCCTACATGAGACCCTGGGTTTAGGGAATATGCAGCAGAGGTAGAGCTTGAAGGCCCATTTTCAGCACTCGGTGACTTTCTCATGGAGGCCAGGTCACTAGCAGCGAAGGTGGCAGCTGACTCGGACACACAGCAGTATGGCTAACGTACCACAGGGTCTGGGTCGCTGAGCTGCTTCAGCACCCAGACTGATTCAGCATTTGCAGGAAGCAATATCCCTCGTCCTGCAATACCGACAACAGATGGGAGTCAGCTACATTTTTCAGGAGCTAGTTCAGATTTGCCAGCTGAGGCAGAGCATGAGTAGCCACTACCCAGGCTCTCCTCCGGGCTTCGTACCGCATTGCAGCATGCAAACAGCAACAAAAGAGGATCCATCCAGGTCTTCTTGGGTCCTCTCATGTTAACTTCATTCTCCTAGGAAGAGAGACTGGGTTCCCGCCACACAGTTTCCAGCACGATTTGCTCAGTCCTACAATATTCTTTACATTAGCTCTACCCTGTCATCTCCCACCTTTCATGCGAAAAGACAGGGATAACACACACTGCTTCATTTTTTTCCCAGCACTCCCTTTTGCATCATGAAAAGCAGCCTCCTCGGGACACAAAGGAGTGGGAGTGTGTACGTGGACATGCTCTTGCTGCTGTAGTATCTCTGGTTATTTGGGACAGACACCACTGCTGCCTAGCAAGTTACATCAGTAGCAAGGGAGAAGGCATTCAACAGCCCGTTAGATTGGTTTGCAAATCCCTGATGGCTTTTTAATAACTATCCTCTTTAGAGATCACCACCTCTGCCTTGAGGGAGTCCATGAATCCTGGGTAAATAACGCCCTGCTGAAGAGCAACAGCAGTACAAACTATAGCCTCACGTCTATCCATTTTTATCAGCTACTAGGCTGGTGCTTCTTTGGCCAAACACTTCAGTTAAACTTAGAGCACCGTCCGTGCTGCTATTTGTTGATTGTTTGGGTTGCTAGTTTTAAGGCAGAAAAATACAGCTAATCAAGAAATAATCACTGGCTTCTACCTTGCAGCAGAAGAAAAACACAATTGCATATATGGATATACAAAAGAAGTAAACTGATCAAAGGTCTTTCAAGTAGTTCAAAAACATGTATAATTTGTTACACTTGGAATCCAGACCAGACAGGGAGAGACTTTTGGTTTTGACCCACCACAGTAGCACTGTGTTGAAAAAAGTTTGTTCTATTTTAAAATGTTGTGTGTGCACTACAGATCGTTATCACATTCCTACCTGGGCAGATAATAGACATAGTTGGTAAGGAAACATTTCAAATTCGGTGCCATAAAAAATGATTCATGTGTACTCAAAGGTTGCTCAGTTGCAATAAAAAGCAATCATGCATTCACCTTGTGAAAATACAATATATAGAAGCACTGCCCAGAACAACAGGGTGCTTCCCATTTCAAAAGAGAAGGACCTAGTGACAAGCATCTGAAGGAAAAGGATCTTTTCAGTATAAAGCTCCTTGGATTTAAAATGTTGTTAGAGGTGAAGTAAATACTATGAATCAAAACTTCCAAAAAGGATTTGTAGTGCCTGATGGAAGATCTTTCATCCTAATGCAAGACTTGGGATTTCAGAAGACCATTTATCCTATAATTGCTGAACCTGCATGGGGGTAGGGGAAAAAACCATCAGTGTCAAAACCAGTTCCATCAGGTGTGACTCACCTTGATAGGTCACTACATCAAATAAATATCCAGAAACTTGTGGATGGGCAAAATGCTCAGAAGATTCTTGTGGTGAGGGGAGTTTGAGACAGGAGTGTATCTCATTACCCAAATTATCAACAGGAGTCACTTTTGCAAACGACACTAATAATCCCATGTCACTATCTTCTGTTACAGTGAAGCGTGTCTGAGGAAAATGGTACCAGTTATGACTGACAATCTTGGTCAGACGATTGTCACCTGAGTGATCTAGTTCATCTACGCATCGGAAAAAAATAGAACAAAAGCTGGGAAGACGAAAGTAATCAAAAAAACTTGAAGAGTTAGCAAATTCTGACGTTCTGCAAATGGAGATTGAACCTGGCAGCTGAGAAGGCAACAGGAGATTTGTTGTTTGCATTGTTTCTAAAGTATTTGGGGAATCAAGTGGTAATTGTGGTCAGAGAAATGTTAAAAACAAATTTTTGGTTCCTTTGTGAGTTGGCAATCCACCTGCAGCACATCTGTGTGACCACAGAAACGTAAGGACTTTTTACAAACTCATGCCAAAGCGTGATACTCACATGACTGAAGCAACTGGAAGTCACCTACGTGCTCTGAGGTGTGCCACAACAGCAGATAACGTACAGCAGCCTGAGCAGCTCACCGGCGTGAGAAAGAGGGAAAAGGGAATTGCTTAGATCATGGCTGACACGGCAG
>NW_010972664.1:23324342-23345301 GCF_000737465.1 Haliaeetus leucocephalus
CAAGTTATAAACATGCTCTCTACAAAGTGACTGGACTATAGCTCCATTGTAATGGTAATTGTAAGCACCAATGCTGTGTAATCGTTAATGCATAGGTTACAAGGCTGGTTCAAAAGGCTGATGTGCCTCTTTGGGGATTCTCCAGGTCTATCTGAGTGCATAAAACACACAAATGGCACAAGTCAGAAGAGCTCGCATCCCTCCACTAAATGGCATCTCCTATGGCACTGCCCCAGATGGGGTATGGAGCTGCACGGACTGTCGGTCTGACCCAGAAGGACACTTCTAATGCTCTGGGGAAGCTGCTTTGTAATAGGCATTTGATACAGTATTAATTAGTTCCTTCCCCCCCATCCCTTCCACCTTGTGCAACTCACCTTTGATGAAAGTTCAAAATAAATTACTTGAGGTATAATTAAGTTTAGAACTGCAGAAGAAACGACGTTTTTGCTTTGCATTGCTTTTTGTCACGGGACGGGGCTCGAGGAAAGCTCTAGGTTGTGGCTGTAGGTTTGTAACGAGCAGCTGTCACAAGGCTGTTCCTAACACGCTGTCACTTAACTGCTGGCCTCAAAAGTGTACTGCTTGCCCTTTTCAAGCATGGTATTTTGCAATATGAAGAGGTAAAAGCGGCTGTGTGTTTTGAGTCACTAACCAAACCACTTCTAACTCCAATAAGGATCGAAATTCAGTGACAGACGACTCCGAACAAGGACTGATCTGAAGGAGGTTATTCATAAAGGAAAGAAAGAAGTGAAAACCTCAGAGAGAGCTCGTTTGAGAGGAAATCTTTGGGGGAAAGGATTGGGAAAGGGGTTCCACCGTTATAATGGCAGGGGGGTGTTAGGGGCTCCTGGTCTGGCTATGGGCGTTCATTTCGGTGGTCTGAGGAAACGCGGCGAGACTTTGGGAGACCTCGATTTCCCAGGCACAGATGGGTGAAACAGGTTCCTCCTCATGGCTGGGCCAGGTAGTTCTGGATACGAACGATTTCTTTAGTTAATGAACCAGCGAAAGTGACGCTACCTCATGCGTATCACCGAGCCGCCACTGCCTGCTCTGCCCCAGCCCCGACCCTCTTGCAGATTTCACCCCAACCCCCCCCCATCTACCTCGGCTTTGCCCTTGAAAAGCACAAATCGGTCATTAAAGCCACGGACCAGCCCTCCGCGGGACCGCTGGCCGGGACGCCGTGTCCCCGCCGTGCGTGGAACGGCGGGACAGGTTGTTCCTCAGCCGCAGCAGCAGGCCGGGGCAGGGCTCCCCTCACAGAGCACCGGGCGGGAACGGGGACGGGGACGACCCGCCAAGGTCGTGTCGCCGGTTCCTCCTCCGGCTCTGCCCGGCCACGGACACTTGAAAGGGGCTTTTTATTCCTCGGGAGCAGCGCCCGGGGAAGGGGGGAGGAAAGGGGAAGGGGCAGGAGAAGAAGGAAGGAAGGAAGGAAGGAAGGAGGGGCGGGCGGGGAGAGGCTGGCAGGGCAGGAGCCGGGCGGGCTGCTGGCTCCAACTGGAAAGGAACCGGTCCCAGCCCAGCCGGGAAGGCTGTGGGAGAGCCGGCAGCGCTCGGGGAAAGCACACACCGGCTCCGATCCCGGTCCCGGCAGCCGCCACCCGCCATGGGCACGGCACCTCGCGTTAGTCCCTTGGGGCGAGGGGGGTCCCGGCGGGGGGGATCGGATCTGTGTGTCCCCCTCCCCGCCTTGTCACCCGTGGGAGGAGAGCGCTGGGGTGGTGGGAGCTTGTGCGTGGACGGTTGGGGAGGAGGGGGTGAAAGCCCGGAGGTTTTGGGAAGAGGGTGACGCAGAGCCGGTTTGTGTCACCGGGGCTACCCCCTAATTCGGGGTTTGTGCCGTAGGGTGGGTCTGTGAAGACGGGGAAGATGCCAGAAGGGGAGAAAACGAGGCAGTGTAAGCAAGAAGAGGAGCACCGGCAGAAAGAAGAGGAACGGGAGGGTCTCATCGAGTTCTACGGTTCCTACCAGGAGCTGTTCCAGTTCTTCTGCAGCAACACAACCATCCACGGGGCTATCCGCCTGGTGTGCTCCAAAAAGAATAAGATGAAGACAGCCTTCTGGTCCGTTCTCTTCTTTCTCACCTTCGGCTTAATGTACTGGCAGTTTGGGATCCTCTACAGGGAGTACTTCAGCTACCCTGTCAACCTCAACCTTAACCTTAACTCCGACAGGCTGACTTTCCCAGCCGTGACACTGTGCACCCTCAATCCATACAGGTAAGAAATAGACTCCCAGAGCTGTCGACTGCCTTGACTTTTGCAGGTGTAGGATAAAAGCAGGTACTCTTGTTCTCCTCACGGTCCTTGACCGTCCCCTTCTGTAGCTGTGCCGGTGGAAAGGACACTTTTCACAGGCCTTTGCTGCTGCAGGGCATTCACAGTAAGGCACGTTATTTTAGGCAGCTCTGCTTGGTGGTGTGTTAGCAGGCTGCATTGTAAACTGCCGCAGGGCAAAAGCAGATGCGTTTACTTCTCTCCTACAAGGATGGTAGCCTCGGGCAAGGGGCTGGATTTGCAGCTGGCAGCAGGAATGTTCTGAATCACCCCAGCAAACTTTGCTGCATGTCTTATTCAGAGGTGTTTATGTGCATCCAGCCCTAAACCTGCAGGCTCGTCTCTCCTCCCCGTATAGATACAGTGCCATCCGGAAGAAGCTGGATGAGCTGGACCAAATCACGCATCAGACACTGCTAGACCTTTATGACTACAACATGTCTCTGGCACGAAGCGACTGGTCCACACTGTCCACGCGAAAGCGTAGCTCAAGGAGCCTGCTCCATCATGTCCAGCGCCATCCGCTGCGAAGGCAGAAGCGGGATAACTTAGTCAACTTGCCAGAGAACAGTCCCTCAGTGGACAAGAACGACTGGAAAATTGGCTTTGTTCTGGTGAGATCCCTAGATATCCTGTGTCCTACAGGCTCTGGTCTCTGCCAAGCTATTTCTGTCTTGTTAGACCCTTGGCCATGCCTTTCCCTACGTAGAAGTCTGATTAATCTGCACTGGCTTTTGTTAATGACAGATAAAGGTAGAGCTGAATCCTTTGCCCAATGCAATCCCGCACCCCAAGTCCTGTCCCTGTCCACGTGGGCCACAGACTTGTCCATGTCACTGCCTGTCTTTTCCTAGGTAGAGTAGGGAAACCTTGTCCTTCCTGAAGGCTACATCAGCCTTGCAGTTGCCTTTGGAGAGCCATTTATTAACATCAGCTGCTGCAGTTTTGCCCAATAATAGCAAAGGGGAAAGTATTGGATGGCAGTGGGCCATGTGAAATGTGGTCACGGTCGCATTTGCTCCTAGGTAGCAGCTTCTTTGCCCTAGGGTATCTGTGTTTGCATTTAAAAAGGTGCTGAAGGACTGAAGCTAATCGCTTGCCAGTTAACTGGAGTTCCCACAGGATCACAAACGTCTTACAGGACACACCCTGAAGGAAGGGCTCCCCACACAGGAATTTAAAGTTTCTGGTTTTATACCACCACATAGAATTTATGTGCAGCAGATCACCCTGCACACCTCACTGTGACTTGCTGCCTCCTGGCTTTTACTTAGCTGTGCTCATTCACCTGGTGTTTCCCTTCCACCGAGGAGCTGCCCTGGGTTTGCTTTTCCCCATCCTGCTGATCAATTTTTAGTCGAGCGCAGGAGCCCAGCGGAGCTCTTCCACTCCCTCGGGTTCATCTCCTGCCCGTGCTGAGGGAGCACAGCTAATGCACAGGCACAGCCTTGCCTCCTGGACAAGACTTCTGTGACACGGCTGGTTTTCTCCTTCTCTTCTTAACAGTGCAGTGAAAACAACAAGGACTGTTTCCATCAGGCGTACTCCTCAGGGGTGGATGCCGTGCGGGAATGGTACAGCTTTCACTATATCAATATCCTGGCTCAGATGCCTGATGCAAAAGCCCTGGATGAGTCTGACTTTGAGAATTTCATCTATGCTTGCCGCTTCAATGAAGCAACATGTGACAAGGCGTAAGTGGTGGAAAGAGCCCACCAAATCTTCCTGAAAACACCCCTATTTTGTGCCTGGGTCCAAGGGGAATCAAGAAACCCACATTAGAGAACCTCTTTCCCAAGGTGGGATCGTGCCTCGTTCAGTTCTTGTTGTCTCAAATGATGTTTCTTGAGTCTTTCCTGTGGGTTGTGCTCAGCAGGGTCACAGTTTCTGTGACCTGAAACGACCTTGGAGGATGGTTTTGCCTTTTCCTGGGTTTCACACAAATGAAATAGTAATACTGGTACAAACCCCGGAGTGGGTACAGATGTACAGTGTAGAGGTCTCTTTATTCTACTCTCTACAGTGGTAAACTGGTACATATCAGCCCATGTACAAAAGGAGAAGAGAGAGTTGTTACAAAAAGACAGTAAAAAAATATCCCACTTCTCTGCTGCCATCATTGGTCAAAAAGCCCCAAAGACGTACTGGAATGAAACCCCATCAGCATGGGAGGTGGAGGGGTAGGAAGAGCTGAGAGTTTTGTCAATATTAGGAAGATAATACAGTAATTGCTAGTACTGCTAAAACCCATTTGGGCTTTCAAGGGTTAGCAGTATGAAAAACCTGTCCGGGTCCAGGATATTTTTTACAGCACATTTTAATTGCTTTTCCCTGTTCAGGCAAGTTTACATAACAAATACTGCCCATCTGCTGTAAGCCCCTCTCCCTGCAGGTGGAAAACAGAGTTGTTCCTTTCAGAAAGCCCTTCCCCTTGGTCTCACAGTCCTTCTCACCCTGTGTGAATGTTTCTGTTCCCCTCTCAGGAATTACACCCACTTCCACCATCCCTTGTACGGGAACTGCTATACTTTTAACGACAACAGCAGCAGCCTGTGGACATCCTCGCTGCCTGGGATCAATAATGGTGGGTGAGAGGCACTCATTGGTGAGTAAGAACAGCTCAGCTCTGCTTTCCCCAGGAGTTACAGGCATCATCCTGCTGTGCTTAACGCTGGTGGTGGCAGGCTGCAGCCCTGCTCTGTCTCGCCCAAGCTCTGTTTTCACCCATGTGGAGCTGGCTGTCTCATGGACATGGCTGTCCCTCGCTGCTGCCCCATTGAACTCTCTCTCTCCCATCAGTGCCTGATCCTTATGTTCATTGCTCCCTCTGGACCCGTGCTGGCCCTTCCTGAAGTCCCCTGTTGAGGTGTAGTGCTGTGCTCCAGAGAGCCTGGTCTTCACCTTCTCCTTCCCCATTTTCCTGTTTCCAGCCACTGACCTGTTTGTGTTCCCAAACCCCCTGAAACCTCTCTACATCCAAAGTTCAGGCTTTTCTTCCATCTGGCTCCGAGTCTTTCCATGAAATCTCTCTCAATTCCCAGTTCGGCTTTTGCTAAGCCCCAGTGAAGAAATCCAGTTTTCTCTGGCCTCTCCTGGAGCCTCCAGCTTTGGCTCTGGTCTCTCTCCAGCCACCCTCCACTGCTTCCCAGCTTTGGTGCAGCCCTGGTTGATGTTTCTCGTCCTTCATCTCTTACGGACTTACTTCTAACCATTCTGCTCTCTCTCCTCTCCCGCACGACGGCCGGCCGTGACCCCCCTTGCTCTCTTGACATTTCCTCAGGTCTCTCTCTGGTGGTGCGCACCGAACAGAATGATTTCATCCCTTTGTTGTCCACGGTGACGGGAGCCAGGGTCATGGTCCACGATCAGAATGAGCCAGCCTTCATGGATGATGGGGGTTTCAACGTGCGTCCGGGTATCGAGACCTCCATCAGCATGAGAAAGGTGAGGAAGCAGCAGGGGTAAGAGCTGTGGACGTGAGGTTATGGGGGAGCTTTAACGTGGTGGATAGATACAGATGGGTTGTCATGGGCCCAGTGTGTATTTAAGGGAGGGGATTAATCACATGGAGTGGAGGGAGGGGAAGAAGAGCAGCTTACTGGACTAGACGAGAAGCATTTGGCTGCAATTTATCAGTGAACAATGAAATGGAGGAAAGCAGGGGGACCTGGCATCCTGAGGAAAGCATAAAAAGCAGATACTGATGGACAAGCAGCCTGTGGCTGGGAAGCGTAGAAAGAGAACAGCAAAGAACCAGTCGTTCTGAGTAATGACTGTTCAATATTCTAGGAGATGACTGTGCGTCTTGGGGGCAGTTACAGTGATTGCACAGAGGATGGCAGTGATGTGCCAGTGCAAAATCTGTACTCATCCCGCTACACCGAACAGGTAACTCATTATCACTGGTCCTGTGCCAGCTTGTGTCCCTACTTTCCTGAAACGCTTCAGTCCCCTAACAGCCACGCTTGTCCGTGGGCTCTGTTAATAGTATGATGTGATACAGGCTGCAGTGGGTTTGGTTCCCTTGTTCAGCCTTTTCCACCTCATACGCCTCCCAGGTCTGCATTCGCTCCTGCTTTCAGCTCAACATGGTAGAGCGCTGTGGCTGTGCATATTACTTCTATCCCTTACCCGCTGGAGCAGAGTACTGTGACTACACAAAGCACGTAGCCTGGGGTAAGTGGACAGGAGGAATAGTAAAGCTCATGCCCACCTCAACCTGTTTGGTCCACCTCATGTCCCATTACATCTCCTCATTGTCTTCAGTGACCTTCCTGGTGTGGGACATCCAAAAGACACTCTTGTCTTGGATGGCTAGTCCCTCTGAGCTTGTGGAAGAAAATCTCCCCTGGATTCCCCCTGCTGTCGCCCGTCACCCTTTGTATACAGATACTGTGAGCTTACCTGGATTTACTTTCTCTGCTGCTCAGGCTACTGCTATTACAAACTCCTGGCTGAATTCAAAGCTGACGTGCTGGGCTGTTTCCACAAATGTCGGAAACCTTGCAAGTAAGTTTGATTGTCAGGCAGACTGGAAACTCTTTATTCCTAGAGGTGTTGGAAAGCATTCGCTGACCAGGGCAAATGCTTGAGTCAATAGCTGAGCTGCAACCTGAAATGATGTTTCTCCCATCAGGAAGCCGAAATGGCTGAGGAGCATCAGTGTCAGCTTGGGGGTGAGCTCCCAAGGACTGTGCAGAAGCTCAGTGGGAAGTGGGCAGAACTTCAGCATGGGAGGGAGTTTCCAGGTGTGCCTGGGGATTGAGAGACCTGGCCTTGTGGCTCCTACAGCTTCAACAGCTAACACGGCCTCTTGTCTTCCAGAATGACAGAATACCAGCTGTCAGCTGGATACTCCCGTTGGCCTTCTGCTATCTCAGAGGTAAGGAGAGGGTATCCTGGCTCCCTAGCGCTGCTCTCACCTCCCATTTAGTCCTTCCTCAACTGGTACTAAACCTACAGGAGGTGACTGCGATCATGTAATGCAATTTATTGCACTTTCATTTCAGGACTGGGTTTTTTACATGCTTTCACAACAGAACAAATACAATATCACATCGAAGAGGTGAGAGCCCCTCAGCAGAAGTTGCATCCAAACCAGAAACCATCCGAGTGGAGTGTGTGTGTTGGGGTGGTCAGAGTCAAGATTAAATCACAGATGGGAAGAGATTAGGCATGGGACCCATGGACAAGGCCAGTGGATTTGAGTCACAGTAGAGATAAACTGAGACTTCAACAAGGACTGGGAATCCAAGTGAAGAATCTGAAAAGGGTCACATGCTAGTATAAAAATAGTAAGCCCCAGGCAGCTGCTGTGTGGTCTGGAGTCATGGTAAGGGCTGATGGAAGAGTGGGAAGGAGAGTCATGCAGGAGCTTGTACTTAGCCAATGTAAGATGCCACAAACATTGGGTTTCACAGTGCAGTCTCAGAAGTGCACTGTGAGTACCAAAGACTGTATTTAGTGCAGAATGATGGAACAGCAGAGATGGGGAAAAGCCTCTGGCTGGTATATGTGGGAGGACAGGAGGGCAGAAGGGGACAGAGAAGACAATTACGCTTGGTGAAGAAATGCAGGGATTGCAGATTTGGGATTGCTGAGCCCCATCTTTCATTTACAGGAACGGAGTTGCCAAAGTGAATATCTTTTTTGAGGAGTGGAACTACAAGACCAATGGGGAGTCTCCTGCCTTCACGGTACATACTTTACTGCCACGTCCTCTCTACTCACCCATTCCCCCACGATGTCCCTTCATATTGGCCAACATTTGTTCCAGCAGCATTGCTGGATATTGAGTCTCTTTTCCTGTGGCAGGGTGGGAAAAATTCTCCAGCACTGCGGGGGCACTGCTAGTGGGAGCAGGCAGGGAAGCAAAAGGCTCAAACGAGGGCTGTCCTCACTGCCCTTTCTCCATCTCTTGCAGGTAGTGACTCTGCTGTCCCAGCTTGGGAACCAGTGGAGTCTCTGGTTCGGATCCTCTGTCCTGTCTGTGATGGAGCTGGCAGAGCTGATCCTGGATTTCATCGCCATCACCTTTATCTTGGCCTTACGCTGGTTCCGTTCTTGGCGGCAGCATCTCTCTCCACCACAACCTCCTCCAAACAGTCATGATAACACTGCTTTCCAAGACGAGGCACCAGGTCTCAGTGCTCCACACCGCTTCACCGTTGAGGCTGTAGTGACCATGCTGCCATCCTACAACAGCCTGGAACCGCGTGGGCCGAGCAGGGATGGTGAGGTGGGACGCGAGTGAGGCAGTGGCTTATTCCACAGTTCGGATGGATGGCAGTTGGAGCAGAGGCTGCACACTTTGTCTGTGGGACCTGCATTTCCTTCTTTCTGGGGTGCTCTACCTGGACCATAGCAGAAGACTGCACTGTGGTTGGCCTGGGTTCATTGCTTTCACTACTGTAGGTGAATTCTTCAGTCTCATAAAATATTATTGCTCTGGGGATCCCCAGGCATGAGACTTGATCTAGTATATGTATGGGGGAGATGTCCACTTGGTTTCCTTACGCTCCTTGCATGTGCACACCTACAGGTGCATGCATGCTTTCTTGTCCCTGCAACAAGGATGCTGCCACAATTCTGGTCTGTTGTTAATTAAAGAGGTTTGGCAGGCGTGACTGGCCTCCTCTGTGGTACAACAAGGGACAGGAATGTAGTCTCTGGGGTACAAGTCTCTCAACAGGCTGAGCTTTGTTAAGCTTTCCTTAAGGTTGGAAACTGGTTGCTCCTTTCCTAGTTCTTAATGTCCAGCTCTGATCCCAAGACCAAGCCACCCACCCTCTCTTCTCCCTGAGGAGAGGCTACTTGTATAGCCCTGAGAGATTACAGCCACTGACATAATCTCAATCTATATTACACACAATACACCGGGGAGGTGATCGATGCTTGCTGCCACTCTCAGGTCAGGACAAAACACCCCTGGCAGAATGAGGTCTCCCTTTTCAAGCTGCCTATGTGGCACTGATAGATCTTAGCTGTACAGCAGTCTCCTTCCTTGTGATATACTGTACACATGTACGTTCAGCCATTTGACTGTTTGCTAGAGCGTTGGGGATAAACTGATCTCTACATAGGAGCTATGGAAACTAAGTGGCTATGCACACCCTCAAAAACATCCCAAACAGTATCTCTTGCAGGATCTCATGGCAGGAAAGAGGATCAGAATAGCACAGGTCACGCAGTGCCTGCTCTGCTCCACTCTTCTCTGGCTCACCCACAGAGGCTCTGCTGAGGATTGTGAAGCACAAAAGTGCTGCAGGCTTTAATCTAAGATCCTTTCAGGGAAAGCTTCAGCCTGTTGGAATGGACCACATAGGCAATCAAGGCCAGGACAAAGATGGTCCTCTTCCCAGGAACCAGTGGAATTTGGGGGTCTTTGCGTGAAAGCACACATCTTATTTCTTGCAGTAAGCTTGCCATACTATTTTTTACAAATACTCAGACCTCTGCTGCAATGGTATTTACACAGCACTTTATGGGGTATCAAGAGAGCAAGGGTGATGTCCTTAACAAACAGGATTATCCACTTGAACGGACACAAACACAGATACCGGAATTTAAGCGTATCATTTAGGCAAATAGCTGTGGTACTATGTACCCAATCACACTGCAAACAACCTCTTCTGAATTTAAAAACTAGTTAATCATAACAAAAGAAAAACTTCAAATATTTTAAAAATTAAGGTAGATGCACTGCCCTTGGGAAGATGGAGGATTTTACTGCAGTATATAAACTGTTGCCCAATTCTTCCCTTTGAGATGCTAAACACATGCTTGTTGTACTGCTTTTGCCTCAATTACCTAAATGCACTTTTCACTTCCCAGCAGACAGTGATTTTCTTCCTCCTCATAGACGTGAACGCTGTATTCTTTATTACACAAATATTCATGGTTTTTCAAACTTTACCCCAGTGCTCAGCTGAGGACCCTTGTTTGAAAGTGAAGATGATGTCTCTCTGCTGGGAATAGGAGGGAGTGATTCAGGGGGTGTCCTTCAGCAAGGGGAGCAGCCCAGCAGGAAGGAAAGCCCTGCAACCACAGGCACTTAGAGCTGTGGGAACATGTATTCCCCCGGGAGGCTCCCAGTGGAAAAAATCAGGACTGCTACAAACAAGAAAAAAAAAAATCCACTTTCTGTGTTTATGGGAGATTTTAAGTGAAGTAAAAACATGACACTGGACACAAAGGTGTTTGCTTCACAAAATCACCTCCAAATCAAGAAAGAAGAGCGAGCAGGTGCAACTTCTAAAACAGTCTCTGTGTATCATAAACGTACGATGATTCATATGGTGAGCATGATCTTTCCTGAATATCCAAAGAGTAAGACACGATTCCTCACATCACATGGAACCTTGTGATAACCATAAAATTGATGTGACCCACTGCATCACACGTAGTTAAGTGGGTAATTAAAGGAAGATTAATCAGATGCATAACTACTTGAAACATTAAATTCTCTTCACCATCATAAAGAAATATAGCTGTAGAAGGTGGTGATGTATTCCCTAGGGGAAGCTTGCACCATATTATCTCTCTCTTCTGTAAAAGTGTTAAAATGCAAAAAAAATTAGCTTTGACTGATGAACTCAAAAGTAATGGCCCCATTCTGGGTAGCTGTAAATCCAGAGTTAAAAGCCTGCACAAACACAAAGCTGTTATACAAGCCGATAAATAGATTAGCCCTCCCTGTCCTGAGGATCAGGGCAAAAATCACCATCTTGGGAGAAATCAGGTGATCCTCCCAGGAACATCCCTACACTTCTTGTAGGCTGACAAGACCGCAAATTATCAGCTCAACAGATGTATAGTGAGCTTGGTCTGGCTGAAAACAAGAGGCGAGTCCAGCAGTGCTGGAGAGAGAGTGCAGAAAATGGAGTATTTCACTGACAATGTGAAATATTAGAGAAAAGGGAAGGAAGTGTGCATTTAGAGTGATTTGTAGGTCAGCAAAAGGCAAATTAAAGGTCTAAGCTGGGGAGAAGGAGAAAGCTGAGGGGATATAAATGCTCTGTGGTCATAGGTATGTTAGAGGCATAGCACAGTTATTTGGACGACATGGAAAACATGCAAGGAGCAACTGTAGGTCACAGGACACTGAAGAAAAGCAAGTTGTGTCTTTTTGGACTGTGAGCATCTGTCATGCAGGGAGAAGGCAAGTTGGGGACAATCCTGGGGCAACTTTCAGCAGCATCTTCAGCCCCAGTTCTGTGCTCCAGAGCAGCTGGCCAGCTTTTGAAAGTGAGCATTCAAGTCCCTAGGTTTGGCTAGGGACCTGGGAGACTGTGTAGTCAACAGTCTGGAAACACATCCGTTCCAAGAAAAAGTTTTTCCTATCCCCCTACATGAACAAAGCTGGGAACTAATAGGAAGACAACACACAACTTGGCAGGAATTGTAGCATGACTGGTTCATTCAGGTTGTGCAGGCCTGATCTGTGCTGAAGTTTAGACCGTATGTGCTGCTTTAATCCACCAGCCAGTCCAGACAACCTCCTTTCCCAGGAAGGCTTTCATCTTTCAAAGAATTAGCCTGGCTGCACCACTCCAAATCCACCACTGACCATACATTGTTCTGCCATGATTTTGATGTTTAAGACCGGACAAAGATTGATCGTAAGGGAACCACAAGCCACAGGGAGTACTGCTTTACAACCTGAAGTTTGGAACAGCAGGGGCAAATAAGGCCACAAGTACCTCATTTTAAAATAAGTCCACACTGGACAAAGCTCTGTCATTTCTTTTTAATGAGTTTCAAGTGTACAGTGAAGCAAAACAAGGGGCCACTTACCTTTATTCCAGCCATGCTCCAAGATATGCTGTGAGCTACTCTTGGAGGTCTTCATCTGGATCCTGAACGTATGTCCCAACACCAATGGAGAATTGCTTTCTGGGTTTAAGGATCCTAGGATAGGTTATTGAAACCCAAAGGCATCACAGCCTGAGGAACTAGAGCTACCAGTAACACACCATCCGATGCAGGGGACTACCTCCTCATGCATTACACAGCAGGTAGACATTTGGTGGCTGGAAGTAAGAGTTCGCTTGGGCAGCCTCTTCCACAGCTGCTGGTTCATACTTCGTGTTACAGACTTACCAGAGTCAGTCCAGCACACGGTTCCAGTACAACTGGAACTACCATCATTTTAATGGAAAGCCAGCCACTGCTTTGAGGGCCAGAACTTCAGGTGTGTGTATAGTATGAAAGTGACAAAAAAAAAGAGATGTTCCAAAACCAGTTTGGTATCCCAACCCCTCCCCACCCACTGACAGACCAGACAGACTCAGTAAGGTGGCGAATTGTGTTTCTTAGAGACCATTAAAAGTACATGAGCTGATTAGTATAACATGCCAGAGGAGATTACAGTTGTGTTTATAGAGGAAGGAAATAAACTGCACGTGCGTGAGTGGCTGTAATGCTGTGAACAGCAGAGTCCCTTGCTTTTACTCAGAGGGCCTTGGTGATTTTTTTCTTTGCCCATGCATAGAGACACAAGGGAGGGGAAAGGGAGCAGAAGAGGCAACATACAACATTTAAGAGAAAGAAATGGAAGAGAGAGCCTAGGGGGACCTCAGCCCCCAAAGGAACAGGAAGAATGTGGCACCAAAGGCTTGTTTAGAAGAGTTCAAGAGAATTGCTGGTCTGTGGGCCTCAAGCTTGTATGCCCACCCCCTAAAATGATAGCAGTAAGTAGTACAAGCAGGCCCTGGCTCCTCTTCAGTAGATGCACTTCTGACCGTCCATCACATCTGTTCCACAGGGAATTAGGGAAGTGCTCAGGGGACGAGGGCTGCTTCACTCCAGATCTTCACCTCTGCCCTCACCCAAGGTGGAGAGGGATGGAATTGCAGGGAGATGAACTCAGTGCAAATGAAATGCTGGGGCATGGAAGTGAGCATGCAAAACCTAGTCCCTTCCCAGATGCCCAGTGAGGAGGAAAGGGGCTTCCCCAGCACACCCAGTGAAACCAAAAGCATCTGCCCTTCCCATCTTTGCTACTTCACTCCCATCTGGGAACTCCAGTGATGTTCTCCCCTGCCTCCCCATATCCCCTTAAGCCTAGGCAGATGCCAGTGTATTCTAGAACTGAGGCAGAGCTTCCTAAACTAAAGGAGTTCCCTCTTCCCACTCTAGATGACAGGCTACAGCTCAGCTTGTGAAAAAGAAAACAAACAAAAGAACAAAAATCACCCAAAAAAACCCAACAACAAAAACCACTAAACAAACGTTCTGCAGTCAGACTGCAGAAACTCAGGAACAGGGCAGCTCACTTAACCCCAGGTTTGACAACACATTCAAGCAATTCACAGCTCTTGTTATTTTTCATGGAGGAGAACAAGGGAATTGCTTACAGAAAGCCACAGCATTCCACACTGCAAGTTTACTTCCAGCGGAGACCACCTTGGATCTAAATTCAAGAGAACCCATGGCAAGTAGGAAGATTTCAGTTTGATAGGCAAGATCTCTAGAGATCTAAGCTGCCAGACTGGGACATCTGATGTCACTTTGCAATACCCATGCCGAGAGCAGCATTTTCCTTTGAATCCCCTACCTAGCCATTCCAAGTATTTTCTAACTCCCGCTGAAAGTTCAGGCTTTGTGGCAGCACAAACAGAACAGGTATTCTTAATCAGAAAGCTGTGTGGCTCATTCAGTCTCATCAGGAATACCTCCAGTCTCCTTCACATCTCCAACTATGTAGTGGATTTCCTTTGACATTCAACCCAGTAACACAAAAGCAAAACACCCATTCCCATTCTGCCACTACCCCAAAGTCTTCCAGAAAGCTACAAGACAGTAGAAAGCCACAGGGTCCTGGCTTGTGTCTGCATAGACGAAAGGAATATCTGACACCCCCCACCAGACTCCTTACTGTTGTTCCTTTGTTCCTTCTGGCAGGAGATTTTACTCCCACATGTGCCTTTTAGATAGTAAAAAAACCCCTCCTTTCACTTAAGTGTGTTTAGTCTGTTGCACTTGACTGAGGTAATCACATAGGTTCTCCTTTATAATAACTGAAATGGCCACGTTCAAACAGCAAGTCATCTGAAAATAAGGACAGGCAGAATAAATCATTTAAGTGCTCATCTCCCCATGGCTAGAGAAATCTATATCACTACATCTAGCTCAGTCAGATGGCTCACAGTCACTGACCAGCACAAACTAGCCTTTATTTCAGAAGCTCACTGAAAAGCTTAAGTCATGCTGCCACTCTTTCTAGGCAGAACACTAAAGAATCTCACATGCAGAAGTCCTTCATCCCCAAAGGCACTGCATTAAGGCATTCTTATTTTGCTAGAGTCCATACAGGCACTATTTGAGAAGCTCACACCCAAAAATAAACCACATAAATTCCCTGCAGAAGAGCAGCAGCAAGAGCTACCCACTCCTCCTCTACTTCCCTTTCCTCAAAACTCAGATAACCCTCCCTAAAGCTGCAGCAGCTGTTGAAGAGTTTAACCATGTTCAGTAGAGTGCTTCAGAGTCCTATACAGAAGACAAATCAAAACCAATAAAGAAATCAATGAAGAAGCTAGGTGGAAGGGAAGGAAAGATTCAGGGGCAAGAAGAGACAGGCAAGGTGACAGGGGACAGTAGGTTGCAGACTGAAGGAGCTACATTCAAGTAAAAAAGTAGACTGGAGACAAAGCAATAGGGGAAAAAAAGGAAAGAACAAAAGGGCAAGTTACACCAAAGGTGCCCCCCAAGACCTCCAAATCCCCCACCAGGGAAGGGACTTGCCAACCCACCCGCTCCAGGGCAAATGCCCCTCATACTTACATGTTTACCTGACCTGGCAGAGAGAATTGCCCATCTCTACAATGATGGCCACCCCCAATTCCTTCTGCTACTATGTAAAGCATACCATTTCCAAAATAAGCGTGGGAGTTCCAGCACGCCCTCCTCCCTTCCCCAAGGACTGAAGTTAACACTTATGCAATCAAGACCCTCCAGATCTCAAACCAAAAAGTTTAAAGTACTGGAGAGTTGGTGCTTCTCCACCCTTGATCCCGGGCTTTTTGGTACTTACTTACAATCACCGCCACCACAATGGCACCAATCACTCCCATCATGATCATCATCTGGAGAGAGAGATTGGCAAAGAGCAATACTCAGAACAGATTGACAAGTTCACATATTCCCTGACACCCAGGGAACATCAGCCAGACCCTGAAGGTAGGACAGCCAAGGCCTCAAAGTCTTTCCACAGTAAAAGAATCCTAAGCATTTGAAATCATTATTAAGCCCCAACTATCCTCTCAAAGCCCTGCAGGAGAGGACCAGCCCAATTTCCTTCTGATGAAGGAGGTCAGGGCACTAGGAAACTCACCTTGCAGTTCTTCCACCAGTACTTCCTTTTGAGTTTTGCTGCGCTACTTTCAAATTGTGAGGCACCGGCCTGAAGGGCATCTGCACGGTCATCTAGCTCTGACAGTTTCTCGTCTCGTTGCAGCACCTTGTCTACATTTACACACATTATATCAACCACCTGCAGAAGGAAGAATAGTAGCAGCAGTTGTATTGGTAAAGAGAGTTGAAAAAGTAAGAGGAGTAACTTGGCCAATAACTAACACTGAGATACTAACAAATGAAAGCTCTAAACAAGGAAAAAGGGTCAGGATAAGAAACAGTTTTCAAGTCATTGCCTACTTTGAAGTGGGGGAAAAAATCCTAGACCCCGTGTTAAAGTATCAGTTCAACTACACTTAAACCAGGTCCTTGGCCCCACATTCTCATCACCCATCTTTAAAAGCTCTCAAATCCAGCAAGTCTAATTCACTCCCTTCATGAGAGTAATCATATGCTCACTCCCCAGTAACTGCAAAAATAAGTTAGAGCTACATGTTGCTGCCCCAGTGAGGCATAAAGGCGTTACTGCATGTCAGCAGCCACACCACAGACACTGACCCTGGAAAGTCAGACAAGGTTCCCCCCACATCACACACTGAGTCTGCACACAGACTGTTCCCTTGAAGCAGCAGGCAGGGATTAAGATCCAGTTGTTCTGGATGCTGTATAGCTTTATTTCCATAACAGATGCACGCTAGGAGGTACCAAAAATCTAACAGGCCCGCTCCTTAGAAATCCTATCTGGAATTAAGCAGCTTTTAAACATAAAGCAATCTCTCCTCCAGCCTCTTTATAGATCTGCCATCACCTTTTGAGTATGAATGCGTTTCTGGCGTTGGCATGACAAGAGCATCCACCCCCTCAGCAACAGACGCCTGTCAAGAACATCACTGCTGCAGAGCGGTAGGAAAAAAAGAGCGCAGGCAGCCTACGGGAAGCCAGCGCGGCTGGCAGGGTTACCAACCTCCTTCATTTGGGCCTGCGTCTGCTGCAGCCGACGGTTACTGCTCACATTGGTGGCTTGTCCAGGGGGGGCCCCACCAGGGGCTCCCCCTTCGGGGGCCTCGGGAGCAGGTTGCTGAGCTGCATCAGACCTAAGGAAAGAGATGAGTAAAGAGAAAAACCCAGACACTCAAGAGAAAGGACCCCCACACGCACACTCTCCCCAAAAATCCACCTGGACCCCAGTACCCCCAGGGCTGGGGCAGTGCTGGCTGTTGCCCCGATGGCCTGCACCCTTTCTAGACACCCCCACACACCGGACAAGGAGGGGACGAGCTGAGGGGAGAGCCCGGAGCAATAGCAGACCCAGGAGGGCAGCGGGGGAAGCCCGGCCCCGGGGGGGGGGGGTGGGGTGTGCCCGGCGCTGCAGCCTCCCGGGAGCCGGGAAGGGAGACCGGGAGGGGGACCCGCAGCGTGCCACAAGGACCGGGACGAGGGTCACGCTGACGGGGAGACACAGCGCGGGGTGGGGGGGGCACCCCGGGGACGGGGACACGGCAGCCCCCGGACGGCTGGGCGCAGCGGTGGCCGCCGGCCAAGTTGACAGCGGCAATGCGCCACTCGGACCTCACCGGCCAGGACGCGGGAGTCGTCTACTATGGGCCTGTTCCCTCCCGTTCCACCCACACAAACACCCCCCCCGCCCCCCAAAGCCACGGCCGGACGGACACTCACATCACGGAACCGGACCGGGACCCCCCCACGGACGCGCCGCAACACCGAGCTCCACACCCCGCCAACTAAAAGCGCCGGCGGCAGGGTTCCCGTACTTATAGGCGGCGAGGCCCCGCCCCTAGAGCCAACAGCCACTCACAAGCGGCCGCAGGAAGGAACAGCGAATCAGCGCCCCCTTTGGATTTCTCGGCAGCCAATCAACGCTCCGCCGCCCTGCCGGAGCGAGGCGCACTGTGATAGACGGCCGTTTAGCCGAGCCCCTCCTCCTCCCTCGCTCCCGACTTTCCACGGGACAAACCCCGCCCCACCCCGTGACTGGCTCTCAGGGTCGCCCAATGGGAGCAGAGCCCGCCCCCGCCCGGCACCCCGCCCCTGCGGCGGGACCGGTGGTGCGTCCGCCTCCCGCCACCCCCGGGGCTACCACGGCCCCTCTCCCGGTCGCCAAATGGGGCCCGGGCGGCCACCGGACCCGCCGCCCGCACCAGCCCTGAGGGAAAACCCCCTCGCCGCCACCCTCCGTTGGGGTCACGCAGGGCCTGAGACCCGTCCCCGTTGTTTTCCCGGTTCGAGGCCAGCCCCGCGGCGGTGCCGTGAAGAGGCGGGGGCCGTGGAGCGGCTCCGTAACTCCCACCTCCGTAGCCCGTTGGCTCCGGTTAAGCCGCCGTCCCCTCAATTAAGAGATGGCGTCGCTGGCCAGCTTCCACCCCACCGCACGGCCTCAACAGGGACGCCAAGGAAGCAGCCGCGGCCCAAGCCCTGAGAACAGCTACTACGCGTTTGGTTTCTTTTCCCCCTCTAAAGATTTTTTTTTGAGAAGCCTGCTGGATCGGAAGGGAGGATTCTTCAATTTGGGACAAACAGGGAGGCAGGAGCACAGCAGAACAAGAAATCTCCCCATACGGCGTTTGGTGCGGTGAGTGGGGTGAGGAGCAACTGGTTCACAACTTGTCCTTTCATAAGGTGATACAGGCCATTTAATAAAAGTTTTTAGCATCAGATCCGATAGATTAGTAGATACACAAGACAGGTTATAAATTATAGCCTGGGAGCCAAAAGACTGCAGCTACAAGGAAGGTGAAAACTTAAAACAGGGTTGTGACTACAACCAGGGGATTTGCAGATAGGACTACTGGGGGTTAAGGAGCAGCCTAGCACTAGCCTCAGCAGAACTGAAGGTTTTTAAGCTGTGCCTTCAGACAAGCTGAGAAGAAGCTTCTGTAGCTTGGCGACCTTCCCGCCGCAGCGCGAAGACCGTTCCAATAACAATTGCGAATCACGGAGGATGGAGCTTGTGGAACTACCGGTCCACAGAGCCCTTGCCAAGTCGGTGCTTAAGGACTGAGAGGCGACAAAGGCTACGTGATGCTTTTCTCTGATGCTTTTCCAGTCACTGATATACTTTCAGCTAAGGATTTACTACACCTGTGGTTTACATATGTAATAACCCCTAGCTGCTCTCTTCCAGGTGCTTGCTCAGTCTCCACTTGGATCCGTGGACATTTCTTGAAGCCAGAACAACTTCTGGCAAAGAGTCCCACAGGTCTGCCACCCTGCTCTGAGAACATGGACTTCAGCTGCCTGAACAGAGGCTTTGGCTTCACCTTCCTACGGCTTAGACCTCAAAGGAGTTCTTTCCATTCCCTGCCGCTTCCAGCCAAGTACTTTTAAAAGACAGGAGTAGCATTGCTGTGTAACAAAATACATCAAGTCAGCAGGTAACTCCCCAATTACCTAGCAGCCAAATTAACAACTAAAGGAGAAGAGAGAGGCAAATACCTGCTCATCGTACAGATTTTTCTGAAGTATACAACAGTCTTTGACTTACTGTAACTTCTCCCCTAAAGGAACTGGTAACAGTTATAGAAAACTAGAAGCTAGAGTTTTTTGAAACAGTTAAGTGCCTGAACAACTTTTGCAAATCCTGAGTAAATTAAGAGGAAAAGGCCGCTTGGTGAGTAGGTGTCATTAGTGCGGGGTTATGTCATCATCAGCGTGAAACAGAGACAAATCCTGTTCTTAAGACACATTTTGATGCATTTCAACTAATGCTTGGATCGTTCACGGTTTAATATTAATCACAGATAAATGGAGGGCAAGGAGGCAAGCAGTGAGCAGGAAGACATATTAGCAGGCACTCTTAGCACTAACTTGAAAATTTGGCTATGAGCAAAAATCTAAGCTGGAGCATACTGAAATTGTCAAGCAGGACACGAGGACCTGGGGCTCACAGCAACCGAAAGGATGCTAGAAGCCTGGCCAAAAAATAGAGGACTCTCAGGTCAAGTTCTGGGATGCAGACTGTAACAGACGTCTGCGAGAAGTGTGTCAGAAATGATTGAGCATGCAGAACTTGCACAGAGGAGCTCGGGCCTGGAGCGGCAGCAGGACTTTGGGACTGGGCCAGAAACGCACCGTGAAGGTTGCAGAAAGCACTGGGAACCCAACTGTGTGAAAGCCGGCTTTATTCTGACCGCGATGCCGCAAAACCACGCTCCACGTGCTGAACCCACGGTTGTTCCTAGCGGTGCTTCCCGGTACGATTGAAGCGCCTGTACAAGTATCGGATCCTCTTGCTGAGTTTGTGGTAGTCCTCTACAAACATCCGATCTCCCACCATCTGCTTCTTGCGGATGCACCTCTGCAACTCGTTTCCCTTCCACCCTTGCAGCCACTTGGGCCCCACGATGAGGTTCTTCGGGTGGAGCTGGAAGCCGCCTGACAACAGGAGGTCAGAGAGGATGAAGCCAGGCCCTGGAGGAGGCTGTTCCCGGGGCGGCCGGCCCCTGTTTACCCCCCTACACCCCCCTCCTGCCTTCTCGCTGCTGGAGAAACCGCCCAGGTGGGTCCGGCCTCCCTCCCCTCCAACCGCAACCGGGAGCGGGGTCTTACCCAGGATCCCCACGTTATCGTAGACCCCGAACAAGGCCCGTTTTTCCGTCCACCGATCCACCTCCTTACGCTTTGGGGGTTCCTTGATGCGGAAGGCTCGCGTCAGCCCTGCCAAGGGTGAGGAGAAGGGCACGGGGAGGCCGGGCCGCACCGGCCCCCAGCGGGCCCCGCCGCTGTTAATGCTGCGTTCGGTCCGGACCAGGGGAGCGGTCCGGCCCAGCAGGGCTCGCCCCACCGTCCGCACCAGCACCGCCATGGGGGTGACCCGGCGGGCGGGCCAGTTCCCCCCCCCCCGCTACCGGGGAAGGGGAAAAAGGAAGAGGAAGAGGAAGAGGAGCGGTTCCGTCCGCCCGCCCCGTGGCTCCGACCCGGGTCCTTCCGGTCGCTGTGGCCGTCGGGAAAACGGAAGGAGGAGGGTGTGGCGTCACGCTAACGGTCGGAGAAGGGGGGGGGGGAAAGGGAGCCGGCGATTGGGCGAGGCGCTGGCGGGCGGCAGCGCTGCTGGGCGCTGATAGGCTGGGGAAGGAGGGGGCGGGCCGAGCGCGGCCCGCGCGCGGTGTTTTGAGTTACCGGGGCCCTGCCTGAGGAGGAGGCCGCGGCCTGTGGGCTTATGGCGGGGGCTATGGCGGCGGCCCGGGAGTTCCACCTGCCCCTCTCCCCCGCCGATCTGCTGCGGGACTGTGGCCCTGGGCGCTACGTAGTGCAGGAGGTGCTGCCCGCCCGCGAGCTGCCGCCCGCCCTCACGGGTA
>NW_010972664.1:23345323-23378628 GCF_000737465.1 Haliaeetus leucocephalus
CACCCCTCACGGCCTGGCCCGGTTCTACTGCCGGCTCACGGCCGTGATCGCATCTCCCCGTCCCTCTCCTTTTTTCCCCGCAGCCTTCCGGACTGCCTTTCGGGCTCAGGGCGCGCTGGCAGTGCTGCAGCATTTCGACCCCCTCTACAGCTTGCTGCAGTGAGTACAGAGCGATGAGCGCGGAGGCCGGGGGTACCGGGAGGGGAGCGGGTAGAGGAGGGTTGTGGAGAGGCTGGCGCACCTGAGTGTTAACGCCTTTCCCTGGTGGTGTTTACTCGCTGCCCTCACACGCTCTGCTTGCCCTGCAGCCACTTCCAAGCTGTGGGGACTGATGTCAAGGAGGATGCCCTGGAGCTGATGATGCGCGGTGGGTATCTGCTGTTTCCAGCTGAGGTGGGAGTAATAGAGAGGTTGATGTCCTGTGGCAGCTCAGTGATGATATAAAGGCTAATGTGACTCGACCAGCTGGGTTGCACCCTCAGCCCATTCCAGTAATACGGGTCTGTAATCTTGGTGGACAACGCTGAGCTGTGCGTGTTCGCTGTAAGGGCAGACCGACAGAAAATCCCCTTCCCTGCGTCCCTGGAAAATACATCTTGGGATGCGTCAGCTCTAAGCGAGTGTTTCTATGAGCTGATGAGAGGCTGTGGGGATAGGATAGGGCAGTGCGTCCAAGGTTTGGGTTGCAGGGGGCAGCCCATGTTACAGCTGGTGAGATGTGAGCACACGTCTTTGGTAATCTGATGACTGCTCTAAGTCTCCAGAAGAGCGGATGGCTGAGGGGCCTGGCAAGGAGTGCTCATGACTTTCTGCCTCTCTTCAGTGGTGTCCCATCATTCCAATGAACTTCCTGCCATCTTGGGTGATTCTGGGCTAAGCCGCGCAGACCGCACTGCTCACCTCAATGCTCTCAAGATGAACTGCTACTTGCTGACTGGCCTGGTGGATGCCTTTGAAATGGAGACCTGCAAAAGTGGTTTGTTGGAGGTGGGTCCTGGTGGGAAGGTAGGTGGGAAGGTGAGGGTACTGGGGGGAAGGGAAAACAAGGTGATAAAAGTAGAAAACGTGTAACCTTGCTGATCTCTGTGATTTCTATCAGATGTTATAACTGGGTTTATTTAAACACATTACCAGCAAGAGCAGTGCATTCATGTGGAGTACTGGTATTTCTGTGAAACTGTAGACAGAAAACATCCAAAGGGACAATATTTGTCTAAACGTCAGCAGGCCCTCAGATGCCCAGGCCTCTCTCTTTCACTCTTCAGTGTCTGGCTGGTACTTAGCGTGCCCGTATTTTCTCAAGAGTTCCTTTCTGTGCTCAAAGATGACAGCAACGGTCGTTTGATGTGGGCATATAAGCTCCTCATACATCTCACTGTATGTCTCTTAATTTTGTAGAATTTGACAGTCATTTTCTTTTTTGAGGGAAGCAGGGTGGTGATGGTGTTTTTTCTCTTGTCAAGCTGCTGATGTATCGCATCGTGTAATCTTCTTTCTAGAACAAGAAGAACCGTACCAAGACCTCTGGATCCTTGTGGGAAGAGGAGAGGGAGCCGCTCTTAAGGCTACTCACGCAGCTGCTGCAGCTGGATCTCCATAAGCTTTGGGGTGGTTCAGTGATGGAAGAAGAGTTTGTCAGGTATGGGATGGAGTGGATGTAGAGGTGGGATGAGTGACAGTGGTTTTCTGGAGGGGAGGATTAAATGTTAAATCTGCCAGTGAGGTGGTATTGCAGCCCTCTGTGGGGTACAGATCTCTGGGAAACTGAGGAAACTGTCTTGAGGCAAAAGCAATGTGTTTAGGAATCACTTCCTTTCCTCGTGTAGACCTCTAAAATTCAGATGTTGTTTTCTCAGGTTTTTAAGGATACTGGAGAATCTCTCTGGTTTGCAAGAAATGTGTTTGCCTAGTGCAGTGTGCTAGCATGACGTTGGTGCAAGTTGTGATAGTGAGGTTCACTGTCTCTCTTCTGTGGTTTTAGCTTAATGACAGGAAGCTGCTACCGTATCCTGGAGAATTCGAGTATTGGTCTTCAGAAGTACCGGGCCACACGGGAGGCTGTGACACATCTGCTTGCCACAGCTCTGGTTCATTATGATCACATGTTCAGTGAGTTCCTGCTCTTCTGCCTTCTTCCTGAAGCCATTCCCAGTTACTTTCCCTGACCTCTTTCTTCCTTCTTACATGAGAAAGGTGCCACTCTGAAGATCACGCAGATGCTGCAGCACTTTGAACACGTAGCCCCAGTGTTTGCACAGGCTGTGAGCCTCTGGGCTACAGAGTATGGTCTGAAAAGCCTGGTGGGTGAATTGCTAAGGTGAGAAACATACCCCGAGGCTTGTCCTTCTATCCCTAGCAACACGAAGCACCCTATTCCTTGTTTCATCTTTCTCTGCAGGGAAATTGGACAAAAATGTCCGCAGGATCTGACTCGCGATGCTTCTGGTATCAAGGGTTATGCTACCTTTATAACTGAACTGGCTGAACAGATTCCAGCTCTGGTGCTATCCAACATGAGCGTTCTCCTGCGTCACTTGGATGGGGAGGTACGTTTCTGCAATATTGCCTGTCTGGAGAAGTCAAGTGGTGGAGGTGCTGCTATCCAGTCTTTCTGTCTGAAAACAGAACCTCTTTCACAGAGATCAAGTAGCCAAAACCTGCCCTTTGGAATAGGTTTTGCCCTTACCTAAAAGATGCAAAGGAAACGGAAATTGTGACATCAACTGTCTGGTTCTTACTCTTGAGTATCAGAAAATGGTGGGAGACTGCTTACTGGTCTGAGATGCCAGCCGCTGTCCCTTGTTCTTCAGTACTTAATGAGTTTGTCATTGTGTTACCTTTTTTTTAAAACTGCCCTTAAAAGCCATAAGTGTTTCTCATATCAGTTCTTGGCTTCTGTGAACCTAGCTGGATAGCAGGGTTGGATTACTCTATCTTGCAGGCATATCTGTGCTCTCCCAAGGTTAATACAAACTCCATAATGGAGAAATTCGCTTAAGGCTGGAGCCTGAGACTTAGAAAGCCCCAACTCTGGGCCATCCTTCCCCTTGGCATATCAAGTTGTGTCTTTTTTTCTGTTCCTGGTTCAACAACTCTTCTTTTTGCAGAGTTACATGATGCGAAATGCCATTCTGGTGGCTATGACAGAAGTGCTGGTGCAGGTGCTGAATGGTGACCAGCTGGAGGAAGCTGCCCGTGGTACTCGGGACCAGTTCCTGAATATGCTGCAGGCCCATGTCTGTGACATCAATGGCTTTGTGCGCAGCCGTGTGCTGCAGCTTTTCACTCGAATCGTTCAGTGCAAGGTAAGTCTGTGCTAGGGAAGTGGCATTGCTTCAGTCATCCTTTCCCCTGTTGTGTTTTCTAAGGGAATTTCTGTCACCCTGCTCTTTGTTTGCAGAGTCTGAAGTTTAATAGAGAAAGGTATTGTCCCTGTGTACTGTGGTGTCCGCAGTTCCTTTTTCCCAAGAGACCAAAGATCCTAAGGGCAAGGGAACTGGGGAACAGAAATTAAATGCTGGTTTTCATTACGGGGACAGACTAGAAGGAAGAGCATAGTATGCAAGCTCTTTTTGAACATTGGTATGGGAAAACATCACCCTTGCTAGATATACTAAAACTTGACTCAAGGGGACCCTGGATAGCCTAACTGAAGTCCTTGCTTTCAACAGAGGTTGGACCAGAAGATATCCAGAGGTCCATTCACACCTAGACTTTTCTATAAATCTATAATATATGCCTTTTAGTAAATTAATATGTCTGCAGTAAAATAACTTTTCCTGAGTCTCTAGGCCTTCTTGCTAACTTTGTCTATGCTCTCATTGTGTGCTAGGCTCTGCCTTTGACTCAGTTTCAGACTGTGGTATCGCTGGCTGTTGGGCGTCTCAGAGACAAATCTGTGGTAGTAGCTAAAAATGCGATCCAGCTCCTGGCTGCGTTTTTATCCAACAATCCCTTCTCCAGCAAGGTAATTCTGACTAGCATGTTGGCTATGCTAGATGTCTGTTTGCAGGCTGAATATCCGCAGCTTGCTATAGGCAGGGCAGCAGCCTTTCTGTGTCTTGTGGGAGGGACAATGTAGCCTTGGAATCTGCAGGTGGGAGCTTTCTGGCTTTCCCAGGTTCAGATCTTGCTTCCTCTGGCTCTTCCCTCGCTTGGTGTAATTGGTAGGTATGCTGAAGGCCAGAAGGGATGTGTTTGATTGTGGAAAAACCTGCAGTAGTTTGATTTGAATCTACTGCGGGGTTTCTTTCCTTAGGATCAAAATTAGTCTTTTAGAACATTCTGCACAGAGCTGCAGCTCTTTGTGTTTAGCTGCACCTTCTCCTGAGCTCCTGAGCCTTAGACTGGCAATTTATAGTACTTCCCCTTCTAGGATGATGGCCAGAGTCCAGTTTCCAAAACCAGGGTTATGTGAGGGGATTGACAACTTAAAGCAGGGAGTGGAAGAGAAAGGAGAATTCTAGCATTTCAGAAAAAGGAGGATAAAGTAACATATTTCTTCTCTTCCTGGCATCTTCAGCTAAGCTGTACTGACTTGGCTGAGCCACTGAAGAAAGAGGTGCAGAAGCTGCAAGAAATGAGAGACCGTGACAAATCCACAGCAGGTAATTTCCCTTCTTCCTCTTTCCCCTTCCCAGGGCATATCAGGGTTTTTTTTTTTCCTCATCTTAAATTTGCTCCCAGGTTGTAGTGGCTTTTGTCTCAGATCTTACTTGTGTGAGATGGTGAAGCCAGATAACTGGGATTAAACTCACAACAGTTTTTCATACAGTGGTGTTATAAAAGGACAATTTCAATGTCCATGTATAGATCAACAATTAAATATCCTATTTTCAGGGTAAGAACTGAAAATACCTATAAATACCCTCCCAGGTTTCTATTTTCAACCATTCAAGGATTGCTTGAGCCATAATTTTGGTCAGATATTAATTCAAACTTGATTAGCTTTGGACTTGGTGCTGCCTACAAAACAATAAATATCAAATGATGGTTCTCTCTTACCTGTTTTTTTGTTGTTGTTTTTATCTTCAGTGGTTTCTTTTTTTATGCCAAAGAGTTCTTGCCTATTCTTGCTGCAGTCTGGGTGGGATCAGCAATGGGAATAGTGCCTGCCTGCAGGGAATACAAAAAAAAAAAGTAGAATTCCTAAGTTCCATATGAGTTTCTCTCCCCATTTAAGGTGTCATTTGAGCCTCCGTATTCTTCATTCCCGCTGCTGTTTTTTTTTTTTTAATAGCTCCAGTGATCACCCCAGAGGAAGAGTGGGAAGCGATGCTGCCAGAAGTTAGGGCTGCCACACAGCAGCTCTTTCAACCACAGCAGGAAGGGGAAGAGGAGGTGCTGGAAGTTGAGGAAACAGCGGAGAGTACATCGGAGCAAATCACTAGGCTGCTGAGGAAGCTGAATTACAAGTAAGAAGACTCTGTAGTTTGAAAGAGTGTTTATCCCAAGGGATGTGTTGGTCCCTTGTTCCCTGTTCAAGAAAGGTTTGAGCTCCAGGGTGGAGGGATGATTTCCAGTAAGATTTCTCTGTACGAAGAGATTGACATGGGCACCCAGCACAAGATGCTGGCAGGAGCTGCTTTCCCAGGTGTTCAGGGCAAAGTTGGGTGGTTTCCTTTGTGTTCTGCCCTAACGGGTTGCTGACGTTCTTCTCTTGGGCAATGTCATTGTCCAGGAGTGCAGCCCGCCTTACACAGAAGGCCCTGTGTCGCTTCCAGGGGAAGGAGCCCTTCAGTGGCCCCACAGAGGAAAATGGGGAGGCAACAATCCTGGGTGTTCTGAAGAGACTTTACACAGGTAACTACTTCAAATCACTCTGTCTCTTCCCTAAGTCCAAGCTGATGCTGGAGCTAGACCAAAACCCTCTGGAATGCCCTGTCCGTCCTTCTGACCTGTGGGGCTCAGTCTGTGTGTACTTGACAGCTCACAGAGCTGCACCATCTCTGAATCATTTGCTCCTCTAGTGGCCTGGCATTTTGGCTGGATCACATTAGTCCTGTTATTTCATTTCTGGTTGGAACAGTTCCACGTTCCCAGTAGAAGTGCATTTCTGATGCTTTAACTTATGTAATATCTGCTGAGGGGAGGGAAGCTAGCATTATCCACTCACACCCTTCTGTCCTGTCTGAATTTGTCAGGAGTTCTGCTTCCTGAACAGGTGGTGGCACATAATGCTTACCCTTAGCAGCCTTGACCAAGTATCTGGTTCAAGCAAAGTCTTGCTTATCTGAGGCTCAAGCCTCTGGGTGTATTTCATGTGCTTTATCTTTGGTGTTTGTTTCAGAATAAGGTTTCCTAGCCAATCCCCTTGAGCTCATTTCTATCAAAAGTCTACCATCTAAAAAATCTTCTTAACTTTGTCAACTCTCCACACTCGCACAAACTTTGCTAGGGAGTAGTAGTGTTTGCCTTCTCCTTGCTCTGCCCTGATTCCCTTTCAGGGCCTCATCCATCTTTGGGTAGCTGTCAAGTTCAAATTAACCCCTTCAGCATTTTAATGGAGTTTACCCCAACTGGACCATGCCTTTCTCCACCCCTGTATTAAGTTGGCATTTCTGTGGTGCATCACATTGTAGTACCGGAACTTGCTCTACAGTGTGCTGAGATTTTGTCTTCGTAGCTAAGTCTGATGGCAGACTTGGATTTTTGTCTCCTGGTTCTTGGAAGGTGTCATGGGGTGGAGAGGGAAGGGTGAAAATGCCCTGAACCGTACCTGCTTTTCTTGTACTTTCAGTACTGCTCACAAACAAGTATTCATGCTGTGCAGGTTCATGCCCAGGTGAGAACAGTGAGGATCCTCCACATGGCAACAGTACTTGTAAGACCAAAGAAGTTGTACCAGAAGAGCAGTCTCAGACAGAGCTGGTCAAACAGGAGATGTTGGTGCAATACCTGCAAGATGCTTACAACTTCTCAGTGAAAATTACAGAAGCCCTGAGCCTGATCAGCAAGATGATGTATGAAAACTGTGTCTCAGGTGTGTGAAATAGCCATGGGGCCCTTTCTCCCTTGTTCAGTGTTTCCAGATCTTTCCCCTTGCTGGAGAGGAGACGTGGGAGTGGTGGAGCTCCAGGGGAAGGGAAAAAGGTTGGAGGAGGTGCTCTTCACTGAGCAGATGTTGAAGGCACTTCCAGGCTATCAGAAAAGCAAGCACCATCTAAATGGGTGTCGTGAAGGGGTTATGTTGGGGCATGAATGGGCTTTTTGGGAATCAATTTTTTTAAATATCAAGGTTGATAATGTTTTTAAAAGCCAGGTGACCAAAATGACTTAATTTATGGAAGCTCCTCCACCTCCTGTGAGAGGGGATGTATGCTTATCTCGGCCGAGGTTCTTCCAAAGTAAGCGTGGCCAGTGAAGCTGGGTTCTGTTACCTGCTCAGTGCCCTGATGCAGCTTCAGGTGTTATGCTGGCCACAAGAGGGGAACTGAGCAGCTTGTTTCATCCACCTCACCTTTCCTTAAACTTTATTCTGTAGCTAAAAGTGATCCTGATCAACAGGTTCTACAGCCTGGTCCTCGTCAGTGCTGTAGTGAAAGGTGGTGATGAGTAGGCCTTTGAGTTAATTCAGCCATTCGTATTAAATATTAGAACTACTGTAACAAGTTAGACTTTTTTTGGAGGGCTTATCATGAATCAGCACCCCTGAGGGGGCTGGGGCATAGAGGGGCACAGCTCCCTCCTCTCCCATCCTCCCTGGCACATCCACATGCCAACCACTTGCATAGTTCGGGGGTACAGATGGGTCTGCGCACTACAGCACCCCAGCTTCATGCAAACACTTCTGAGGCTTCATCTGTATTAAGGACTCGTATGTTACCCGTGATAAGCATGTGGGCTTCCGCAGCAAGGTTTAGGTGTCATTAGCTGTTTGCACACACAAAAATGAACTCCTGAGTTCAGTGTCTTTACAGGTCATTTGAAGTTCAAGGCTGAGAGGGTGCCCCTCACCTGGTACTTAAACACATGGGTTTTGGCTTACTTTTTTATGGCTGTGCAGATTTTAATAATTTTTCACCTCCCTGTTGTCCTGTGCTGTAGTTAAGGAAGGCAAGTTGGGTGTCTGGACAGCCAAGACATTTTGAGACATTGTCTTCATTTAGAGACAATACGCTGCTGGGTAAGAGGGTGGTGGTAAGGGATGTGTGTGCTCAGATTTAGGTTTTTTAATTAAAGATTTAAGATTTAAAGATTTTATTTTTTTCTGTTGCAAATATGTACCTTCTGGTGTGACTGGGCGCAGGGGAAGCATACCAGCTTGTCTGATAGGGGATCTTTATTCAGATTTGTAAGTTGGAGCTTATACTGGTGTAAGCTCCCACTTAACCAGAGGTCAGACTCCATGAACTGTTCATTGTACAGTCCCTGTAGTCATTCCTGTGGGTCTCTTGTGAATACTCTCCAAATTAATGTTTTTTCTTGTCTTAATGAGCAGAAGACTGGGCAGTATATTTCAGGAGTAGTCAAGCTGGAATCAGATACATTATGCCTTAGCCCATTTATACATCAAATAGCTTAGTTTCTCTGGTTACAGCATCTCACAAGGACTTAGATTCAGCTGCTCTTGTCTGCTGTGACCATGAGATCTTTTTTTTCCAAAGCTACTGTTTCCCAGAAGAGAATTTTGTTCTTTCTCAAACATGGTCTCTGTGCTCTTCTCCTAAATGTATCACATGACCAATATTACAGCTAAATCTAACCTGTGCCCATTTCCTCCAGGAAATCTATGTCTTTGTACTAGTGACCCCATCCTGCAGTATGCCTATGAATTTGTTTTAATGGCCTCTCTAATGGGGATTAGGAAAGAACTGCACTAACGCAACTGTTCTCTCTGCAGTGGTGCAGGAAGCCATTGAGTTCTTTGTGACAGTCTCGCAGTTTGGTGTGCCCCAGGCACTGGTTGGAATCCGCAGGATGCTCCCCCTCATATGGTCAAGAGAGCCTGGTATTAAGGAGGCTGTGCTGAACGCCTACAGGCGGCTCTATCTGAGCCCCAGCGGGGATTCGGAGAGGTATGGCTCTTCCTAATCAGAAGGTTTTTTTCTGTTTGGTTTTTTGGTTTGGTTTTTTTTTTTTCTCTTTCCCTTGCTACTCCACCCTTCCTCTCCTTCTTTTGGGGAGTTGTTGTGAATGGGATATAGACACAAAGAGAAATAAAAGTTGCCATGCTTCATGCTGAGCTGAAACGTAAGGTTATATATCTGTATCCCAATCTTCCTGTGGGACCCACTGCTGAGCTTCCGCTCTTGGTTTGTCATAGTGTTCATGTGTAGGAAATTCATGCAGCAGAACTCCATGTGAGACCTTATGGAAGGAGAAGCTGAGAATTATTTTAAACTAAACTGTTATCAGGCACTCACGCTTAACATTCTCATCCATTTCACTCTCATACAAAGCACTGCACCAAGATACATGTGCCCAAATGATCTGGGTCGGGTCTCTATGTGATAGGAAACAAGGGGTGTCAGTTCTGAATGTTCATCTTGTCAGCAGGGTTCTTGATTGGCAGCAACGAACTGATTTTTTGGATGGCTATTTCAGCCCCTTTGGGAGTCAGCGGTTGTTACAGACTCATCCCATATCTAAGAGTCTTGCATGCTTTACCCTCTGTGGCAAAGTTGTTGCCTGGTGTCTGTTCCCCCATTTGGGGTTTCTTATGGCTGTAGTTGCTCATCCTGTTGGAATAAGAGGAATGGTATACAGTGAGGTCTAAAGTTGGAGCTATCTTTCTATTACCAGAGCTCAGGTTTTTTGCTGACGTGTCATACATTCTGTGGCCTTATCTGATTAGAGGCATTCTGCTTCTGATGTACATAACACATTCCTCAGTGTTTACTGGTTTTCTTACTGTCAGTTCTGTCCTTGATTTTTCAATGTACACCGTTTCTTTATCCCTCACACTATACAAGGTTAGTTCTTATTATCGTTTGGGTACTTTCACACACATTTCTATTTGTATTTCATTCAGTCCGCTCTTAAATCTTTATGTAACAAATCTCTACATGTGGCAGGTGAGAGGATGTTAATGGGGTCTTTGTTGCTGATCCTTAGTGAGGATTTGGGGGTGGGAGCTGGGTACCACTTGCATTCTTGTTTCTTCCACGCTAGAGAGGAGCTGTTTCTCCTAACTACTGTGGCACTTGCTCTTTTCTTCTTAGCACTTGCCCACATGTAAATCCTGTTGGATACACACACCCCAAAATAAGTGTGATTCCCTGGTGAGATGCACCATACCCCACCCTCATTTGTGCCATCATGGCAATAAAAAGCACCCATTGCTTCATATTTCTTCTTGATAGTTGTCATGGTTTAACCCCAGCTAGCAACTAAACACTATGCAGCTGCTCACTCACTCACCCCCCAACCCAGCGAGATGGGGAAGAGAATCGGGGGGAAAAAAAAGTAAAACTCGTGGGTTGAGGTAATAGAACAGAAAAGAAGAAACTAATAATGTTAATAATAATAAAATTACAATAATAATAATAAAAGGATTGGAATATACAAGTGATACACAATGCAATTGCTCACCACCTGCCAACTGATGCCCAGTTAGTCCCCAAGCAGCGATTCCCCCCAGCCCCACTCCCCCCAGTTTATATACTAGACATGACAGACATCACACGGTATGGAATACCCCTCTGGCCAGTTTGGGTCAGCTGTCCTGGCTGTGTCCCCTCCCAACTTCTTGTGCCCCTCCAGCCTTCTTGCTGGCTGGGCATGAGGAGCTGAAAAATCCTTGACTTTAGACTAAACATTACTTAGCAACAACTGAAAACAGCAGTGTGTTATCAACATTCTTCTCATACCGAACTCAAAACACAGCACTATAACAGCTACTAGGAAGACAATTAACTCTATTGCAGCTGAAACCAGGACAATAGTATTGCCTGGAGATGACTCTTCTGCAGTTTGAGCTCTGGCCTTATTTGTTCATAGAGTGGTTTTCCATTTCTTATGCTCTAGGGAATAGTACTTTGAGTTGTGGTTGAGAGCAAACTGGGAAGTGTCTGGTGAGTGCCTCTTGTTGGGTCTTTGAGCACCAGGAGGAGCAGCAGTGGCAGTGGCAGTGCACAAGGCAGTGGACTTCTGAGCCCATGTCACACTCACTGGCAGCTGAGCTGGGTGACTTGGAGAACTCCAGCTTGTGAAAGGGGAAGTTTTCCTGTCCCCAGGGATCAGCTCTGTTATCTAATAGATGTCCTCAGCTCTCTGAATAAGAGAGTAATTGTGACAGTTGCTTTTTCTTTTTCTTAACCTTTAAATTTTTTATTATTATTACTTTATTTTATTTTTTCCCCCCTTCAAAGGGCCAGAGCCCAAGGCCTGGTGCATTCTCTCTCTCTCATCATGGTGGATGCATCGCTAGGAACGATACAGTGCTTAGAAGAAATAGTGAGTACTTGCCTTGCCTGCGTTTGGATTGTATTTGTGATCTTAGATGTCCATTATATTAAAATGGTAGTCATTGCAGTTAATGTCTTTGCTGGTTTGAAGTCCATCCTTATGCCTCTCCCTACTTGTTTTATTGCATTTCTTTTCCAGATCTCGGAGTTTGTGCAGAAAGATGAAATAAAGCCTGCTGTGATCCAGCTGCTTTGGGAGCGATTCACGGAAAAATCTCAGTGCTCATCACTAGAGCGACGTGCTGCTGTGATGCTGCTGGGGATGATGGCACGGTAAGCCCAGGGCCTGGTCTAATCCTGTAAGTGGGAGGATATACAGGGAGTCGATTTTTATCGAAGAACTGTGGGTGCTGCATCAGCTGACCCTTTGTTCTGCAGCTTCAAAAATAGTAACCACGTCATGGGGTAACGAAGCCTGGAATTAAACATAGTTGTGCTGGGTCCCACCAGCATGGTCTCTGAATGAGTATGACGACATTACTTTCTTTGTGTTCTGAATGTCCGTGCCGTCTCAGAGCTTACCATGTCACAGTTCTGCAGCTTTGTCTGTGTTTGGATAAGACCAGTGAGAAGCTGCTGAGTAGAGATGTCTGGAGCCTTTAGCATGAAGAGAAATGAACCTGCTTCCCTTTCTGGGGGCAAAAAGAGTGTGATTTCACTATAAGGTTTTAATTTCCTCAGTCTCCCAGCCTGGTAACCCTTTGGCATTTAGCTTACCTGCTGATTTCTTCTTGCTCTTCCTACTTCAGTCCTTCATCAGTCAAAAATAGGCCTGCATAACGATGATCTTAAAGTTCTTGGCTCTAGAGCTGGAGCCATTTCTGGAGCTTACAGCCAGTTCTGCAACTTGAGTATTAGATATTCCTTCCAAGGTATTTCTACCGCCCCATCCCATGTGCTTGTGGCAGAATTGTAGACATCGTCTCAAAATTAATACCCTTCCCTAAAATCATGGGATTTAAAGAAAACTGTAGGTTTCTAGGGTATCCCATGAGATCCTGCGTTGAGTCCATGGGTATGTGTGTGTGAAATAAGAACAGCATCGCCTTCTTCACAAATCTGCTAAGTGAGGTGATTTTGCTTTTTTCCTATAGATGCCAGTTATAAACTTCTTAGATTCTCTTCTTAAATACATTAAATTCTGTTCTTGCCTTCTTCACCCAGTTAATTCTATGTACCTCAGATCAGGCCTGGACTGAAGAATATACAATTCTACCTGTCACAGGTAGAAAGTGGGGGGTGGGGGTGGGTTTGGGGTTTTTTTTGTTGTGTTGTTTTCTTTCCCACAGTAGGGAAGGAAGTGGCACATGTCACCAGTCCTGAGCTGCTGGACTCTTTTCTGTTTTGCAACGTTTTTCTTTGTCTTACCCTTTTAAGTTTTGGTCCTTCCTGATAAGAAAGAGGAGTCAAGAATCTTCTTTCTTTACAAAGAGACAGTGTGCCGAGCGGTGTTCACTTTGAAGAACCTCATCTCTTAGCCGAGTGTGGATTATACTGGCTTCTGTGGAATATTGGTTGCTGCTCTTATAGCTATATCTTGAATTTGCTGCTCTTATAGCTATATCTTGAATCATTGGATGGATTTGGGTTTTGGTTTTTTTTTTTCCCCCCCTCTTACTCAAACCACTGCCTTCCGCAAGGTACAAGGAGTATTTCTCTTGGTTATCCACACTTCTGTAAACTTTCAGCAGCAACTCATGTAATACCCCCATCCCTTCCATTCCATAGAGGGAAGCCAGAGATCATAGGTAGCAACTTGGACGTCTTGGTGACAGTAGGGCTGTCTGAGAAGGTATGCGAAGACTATCGCCTGGCTCAAGAAGTATGCAGTGCCATCGCCAAACTTGCCGGTAAACCTAAGGTAAGATTTTTAGTTTGTTCTTGAGGTCATCCAGAAACAGTTATCCAGAAACAAAGAAGGGGTGGAAATTGAGAAGAGAGAGAAGTGATTAAATTTTTACTGATTTTTGAAATTAAGTAGGTTGAGACCGTTCAGCAGCACTGTCTGGAAAGCTTAGCACACATCAGTGAACATGTAATAAAAGAATTTTCATTAGGCAACAGGCTGAATTCAATTAGTAAAGAGTTCAGTGCACAAGAAAATCTGTTTTCCTTTCAATTCTCTTCCTCAGACTCCCAGTTCTAAACTGATTTGTGTTTCCTCAACCATGAAGCCCTTTCCTCTACTGATGTTTTCTGGTGGTGTGATTCTTTTGCCCTCCCTATTAATTGATATTTGGGAGTTGTCAGCTGTACAGCTAAATATAAAACATGAAAGTTTTTCAAACCTGTCCATGTTGTACTTGCAACAACGTGATGGTCGATGGCTTCTTTGTCTGGGGAAAAATTTTTACTTTTTTTTTTTTTAATGCACTTGGAAAAAAAATCTCTTTCGTTTTTGACTCAAGCATTTTAGGGCATTGTGGTTCAGCAGTTCCAGCATAAAAGCAGCCTTCCTTCACACAGCACCATCATTCTGTGTTTGCCCCTTCCACTGGGGACACTACTGGAGGACCTTCATGAATTAAGGTGTATCACAACATTTAAGAATGTTCTGAAGATGATTGTAGTTCAATTTTAGGTTGACTTAACTCTGCAGTTAAGTTTGTATGTGAGAAGGGACTGAACTGTAGATACTTGAATGACTGTGGTAGCTCTTCCTTTGTTCTGCCCCCAATCAGAAATTGAGTACGGAGAGTAGGGTTGTAGTGAATTGAGAAATTTTGTTTCCAGCTACTGAAAGCTTGTAAATCCTCAAGCAGTAGCTCATTTTGGTCAAGTATATTTTTATCAGGCAGCCACAGGTGTGCTGGGATATCTCAGGCATTGTCATACTTGGTTTAGTAGTTCTCTGGGTTCTTTTATTCCCAACCTAAAACGTGGTGAGACTGCAACAGCCTAAGTGTGAGGTGGTGTTGGATCCAGAGCTATCCTCTGTTATTTCTACTGATGATACTTTGCTTTTAAACAAAACCTCATGGTTCTGGAGAAACCCCAGGCAAGGTCATCTAGCTGCCTTGCTGTTGATAACTCTGAAGATGCTCTAAAAGTTTCCCTCTTCATTTATTGTGGATAATGAGGAATCATATGAGATTTCAAAAGAGTTATTTTGCTTTAAGGTGAAGTAGTGGAACTGTCTGGGTTGGCCTGGGATCATCATTTGGCCAAGCTTTAAACCCACCCAGTGCTGCCACCATGCCTTCAAAAGTGACAGTAATGTCCCTGCTGTGTGTTCAGTTGCAGAGCAGTACTGGATGTCCCTGCCATGGGCCTAGCATGGGTTTGATTAGCATTGTGCACACAGCAAGGTTAAGTACCAGGAGGGTCATGGGGGCATCTTTTATGTGGTAAAAGTAACTCATCTATTCTCTCTACAGTCAGCACTGGGGAATAACAACGCACCTTTTCGACTGCCACAAAACCATATGCTCTTTGGTTGCCTGAGTAAGACTGTGAGTAAAGGTGAGCTCATGTCAGCAGTAGGTTTGGAGGAGATGGAGTTGGACTGTGAGACAGCCTGTGTTGTCGCTGGTATGTGCGGTACAATGCTCCCTCTCCTCAACAGGCTTTGACCAGCCAAGTGGTCACTGGATCCCCTTCATGGAGTCAGCGGTAATGCTCATCTACCAGCTAGCGGAAGGGGCGGAGGAGATATGTGCTCACATCCTGCAGGAGTGCAGTCAGCAAGCTCTGGAGAAGTTGCAGGAGGCTGATGGGCAGAAAGCTGGTGAGGAAAAAAGCTGGTGGAGGAAATCTGTACCCATGGTTTCTAGTGCTGTGCTTGGGTGGCCTAGAGTAACTGCAGAAGGAGAACAGAACTGAGGGGCTAGTGGAGGTGTTGGCATGGAAGAGTGCGAATGCTGTGAAGGAGTCTGTGGAGCATGGAGATGGGTTATACAGTGAGACTTGGCAGTAACTGATGGGGGAAGAGGTCTAGATCAACACTGAACTGTAGTAATTTCTCTCCGCTAGATCCAGGAGTTCCTCCCAGCAGAGTCTCTGGTGGTGCTAGCAGTCTCCCCACGTTCCTGCTGACACACCTCGTGTCCCTTGTGGGACAGGTGGCACTGCAGCAGGTAGCACATTTGGAAGTGTCAGTGAGTGCAGAGCTACACAGACGCCGCATCCTCAGAGAGGAGGAGAAGACCAAGAAGCGTTCTGACAGCAGCATGAGGCAGAAGAGACTCCGGGTAAGAACTGAGGTTTCTTTTCCTGTGGGCAATTTCCTATTTCTTCTAGTGTCCCAGCTACTGCTACAGCAAACTTCTGAAGAATGCGCTCCTGAGGATGCACGAGGTCCAGGGTAATGCATGTTTTGGTAATAGAAATGGACACGTGTTGGTTAGGATTAGCAGGGAGAGCTGAGGTCCTTGAATGACCCTGTTCAATAAAACTCACACTGGTCTTGGGTTTTGAAGAGGCAGAGAGGAGGGAATGAAGAGTGATGTCCTGGCCATGCTTATCTTTGTGCTTCAGGCAAACATTTCCTTTCTACTCATCACCTCCTTTCTTACCAGTGCAATCTTTTGCAATTGCTGCTAGTGGTGAAGAATACTCACTTGTATCCTGAGTTTTGGAAAAGGGCTTCTGGAACCGTGGGTTCCAGTCCACAGGGTTTGAAGGTGCTGTCCTCTCTCAGGTGGTAATGATAGAAGTTTAATAGTAGCCTTCTTACTGGGACCTGTATGATAGAAATACGCAGTTTGGTTAGGTCTACCTCGGAACATATTCCAGAGTGTAGTGAGGCTGACTTTCTTGAGTAAGAATAGAGAAAAATGTTGTGTGTCCCTAAGTATCTAGTCTCTATTAGATGCCTATACTGCTCTGTCCAGAGAGATTTGTAGTTCATTTCCTCATCCACCCTGCTTATCAGTGGCACTATCACTTCCCACACAGGAGGAGGTAACTGAGATTTTTCCAATAAGCAGCAGTTGGATGCAGATTTGGTCCCCATGCAACACTCATGTCTGTCTTCTTCCCTTGTGTTGCTTTTGCCTTTCTATAAGGTTTCCCGTAATCTTGCTCAGAAGACCAGCAATTCACAGGCTGCTTGGAACTTCTTTATTTTAGGATTTGCATGTCCCTTAAGTTGTGCTGAACTCAGGTATTGATGCCAGATGTTTCCTATGCCTGTCTCAGCTTAGTAACTTCAGTAGCTTAGGTGTTCTTTTTCATTGATGTTCTGTGACATGTGAAGTGGCAAATCCTGGACTAGCCTTCACAGTTTCATTCAGTTCTCGGGGGGAAAAAGTGGGTTATAAAACTCTCCATCAGTCTGTTGTTCTCGACTCTAGTCACGCTGCTGGTAACATTCATGCACGTCTCGCCCAAGAGAAGAGTACTTCATGAAGGAAGGGGTTATTGTTGCCTGTCATCTTTTTTACAGTTTTCCTTTCTGCACAGAGCACAGGAAATGAGACGACTATGGAGGAGGAGCTGGGCCTTGTGGGAGCCACAGCTGATGACACCGAGGCTGAGCTCATCCGCAATATTTGTGAGAAAGAACTTCTAGATGGTAAGTGTGGCTGCCACCAAGGAGTACTGGTTCCTTCTGCCTGTGTGAAAGAACAGGTATGGTGGGTAACAGATCCAGAAGGAGGAAGGCTGTTTCCTTCAGAAGGAAATGCTGTTATTTTTTGTCTGGTGTCAGTTTCTATGTAGGCTGTTTCTTTGCTCTGCCTCTCTGGAGGTGGTTTTTCAATGGTGAAAGTGAGTCAACCAGTTTCTATAGTTTGCAGGAGTTCTGGGATATATTAAGTCATTGTTCTTAAAGAGGGATGCACCAACAGTGCTCTCATACTTGCTGTCTTTATCCCCGCTCTCTAGGGAAGCACCTGTTCTCTGCCTTTGTTCCACTGGTGCTCAAGATCTGCAACAACCCTGGGCTCTACAGTGATTCGGCGCTCTCGGCTGCTGCAGCCCTAACTCTTGGCAAACTCTGCATGATCAGGTAATGCCTAGCCATGCCAGTGTTCCCTTCCCAGCCTTCCTAGTACTAAAGCACAAGCAAACGTTGCAATTCCTTTCCTGTGGAGAGAACAAACACAAAAGAGCGTTCATAGTTTTTTATTTTTGTGTGTTGTGTGTGTGTGTCTGCTCTCTGTGAGATGGGATTTTGGTATCTATGCCGCCTTTTCTGTACTGTATCTCATCAGCTCCGAGTTCTGTGACTCCCACTTGCGCCTGCTGTTCACTATGATGGAGAAGTCCACTCTGCCTGGTGTGAGATCCAACCTCATTATTGCAGCAGGAGATCTGGCTATCCGTTTCCCCAACCTGGTGGAGCCTTGGACATCGCACCTCTATGCCAGGTAATGCTACATTCATTGCTGGGAGAGGACAAGTGATGAGAGCTCCGTGGAAGGGTGACACTGGGCCTCCAGATGGTAACAATGACCCAGGAAACCAAATTTAAAGGTGTCAGTGCAGGGAGACAACGGACCTGGGCTGTGGAGTAGGCTGTGGGTATCGGTAATTTAAAGATACTCAGCTGCTTTCTGTGGTAACTATATGCTTCTGTCAGGTTGCGGGACCCCTGCCCAAGCGTGAGGCAGACAGCTGGACTGGTGATGACTCACCTCATCCTCAAAGACATGGTAAAGGTGAAGGGCCAAGTGAGCGAAATGGCAGCTCTGCTTATAGACCCAGAGGAGGCAATCATGGGAGTGGCTCAGAACTTTTTCAGTGAACTCTCCAACAAGGCAAGTGGATGCTCAGGGACCTTAGTTCACAAGTGTGGGGAAGGGCTGGTGGAGGCTGGGTCAATGACACAAGAGTTGAGTCCTGGAGAAGGTGTGTTAGTGGTGTAGAGCAGCTGTCTGTCCCTCTATGTTGCCTAACTGAGGGTAGATAAAGGAAATTTTGCAACATGAGTTTTGTTGGAACCCTGATGTTGCCGAATTTGACTTCATCTGTTCACATGGGAAGGCAGGCTCTAAGCCAGTGCTTTGTCCCTTTGCTTTCTTGCATACACCCAGCACAGGGTTGGGAACAGTTTTCTGCAGGTTACCTTTAGGCCTTACAAAAGGGTTCCCTGATCTTATGGCTCAGGCAGTGCACTATCTCTGAAACCTTTCAAAGTTGTTCTTGGCTGTATGACATTGAGATACTTAAATTGAAGCAGTTACAGCCCAAGCAGGGTAAGAATAGCAGCAGCATTGCCCCCTGTTACTGTTCATTCAACATGAAGGCTGCTGTGGGCACTTCAGAGTCTGAGATTTACTGCCTGAGAAGCTGCAATGATACTGGGGCTTTACTATCTTGGCTTGCTCTATTAAAAGCAGAGCCAGCCACCTGACTGCCCTGACTTCCCATCTCTGCAGTGTCTATGACAAAACCACGTAAAAGCAGTGGAAAAGGAATCTGAATTGGACCTTTTCAGGCAAGATGGGAGTCAGTTCCTTGAGCTGAACTGCTGTGCAAGTTTCCTTTATCAGGAAGCTTTTGTGTTGGGTTGTGACAAGGCTGGAAAGCAAAGAAACTGCATCCAAGTCTTCCAAAGAGCAGAGCTGTTGCAAACCAAGAGTTGTTGGTTGGTTGGGTTCCCCCCTGCTGCCCTTAGCTTCAGCCAAGTGGTCCTGGATAGGTTTGGCTGGCTGTGTACAGCTCGTTTCAAAAAGCTGGTGTTTTCAGTCAGTAGATTTGGGGTGGGGAGAAAGGAGGTAATTTTAAGTGGGCAGCTTATTTGGCTTGACTCCAGCTGTCCTTCACAATTCTGTATCTCATGTAGAACCTTGTATTCTGCACAGGGTAATGCCATCTATAACCTGCTTCCAGACATAATCAGTCGCCTCTCAGATCCTGACTGCGGCGTAGAGGAGGAATCCTTCCACATTATTATGAGGTATTCTGGGGTTAAAGAAATCTCTTTTGACCAGGACTATGTTTATGCAAAGAGGATGTCAGATCCAGGGAAGAGAAACTACAGTGACATATTGTCGTGATTTAACCCCAGCCAGCAGCTAAGCACCACGCAGCCACTCACTCACTCCCCGCCCACCCAGTGGGATGGGGGAGAGAATCGGGGGGGGGAGGGGAGTAAAAATAATGGGTTGAGATAAAGACAGTTTAATAGGAGAGAAAGGAAGAAAATAATAATGATAACAATAATAAAATGACAAGAATAAAAGAATTAGAATATACAAAACAAGTGATGCACAATGCAATTGCTCACTGTTCGCCAACCAATGCCCAGTTAGTCCCCCAAGCAGTGATCTGCCCCCCTGGCCAGCTCCCCCCAGCTGATGTACTGGGCATGACATCATGTGGCATGGAATATCCCGCTGGCCAGTTTGGGTCAGCTGTCCCGACTGTGTCCCCTCCCAACTTCTTGTGCCCCTCCAGCCTTCTTGCTGGCTGAGCATGAGAAGCTGGAAAATCCTTGACTTAGTATAAACACTACTTAGCAACAACTGAAAACATCAGTGTGTTATCAACATTCTTCTCATCCTAAATCAAAAACATAACACTATACCAGCTACTAGAAAGAAAACAAACTCTATCCCAGCTGAAACTAGGACACGTACAAAATGCTTTTTCCAGTTGTTCTCCTTGATCTGACTTTTTCAGTCTGTATCTGAAATGGAGTCATGCTGGGGGAATCAATTCTAAAGCCACTAGTTGGGAGTGAGGAGAGACTCCACAAAGAGTTTCCACTAGCCCATTCAAAATGACTTTCCCTCTAGAAAAGCAAAACAGTTGGTTTTATGCATGGGAATGTGGCTATGCAACATCGGGACAACACAACAGATTTTAAAGACTGCCACCTTTGTCAGTTTGGTGGCTTACTGGATTTTTGTAAGCAATTCTAGTAAAGCTGTAGTTAAAGTAACAGGTTTGGGTTTGGTTTTCTTAGTTTTGTTTTTGGTGTTTGTTGGGCTTTTTTTTTCCCAACAAAGCCTTACTCCATAGTATAGAGTCATACTGGAATATTTTGGTCTGAGGGTATTGGTTGCTCATAGACAGCACAAAGAATGTCTTTAGTGGTAAATTACAATAAAATCTCCAATGATTTTTCAACTAGTCTTTCTGTCCACAAGAATCCAGTACCTTTAGGAAGACAGATGTAATTTTGGACAGGTAGGAATCGCAAGGCACAGAAAAGGTCTATTAGGCTGAAATTGAGACTGAAAATAATCTATGGCTGCAAAAGTAGATGGATGTTTTGCTTCAGCTTTTAGTAAGGAGGGTAATGTGAAATAATGGGAAATGCAGCATGTGGCTAGTGACAGCACGTGTAGAAGGGAAAGTTAGTGTCTGAAGTGGAAGCAAACCAGCACAGAGAAACAAGAAGGTGGCATGTAAAAAGAATGGGACATAATTTTGGAATTTTCAGTACAATTTTTAATAAATGTCAAACTGGAGGTGTTACCACATACCTAGAGAATCCTAAGTGTAGCACTTGCATTAAAGTGTGATTAGTGTGGTTAAGACAGCTATAGATGGACTTTTCAGTCTTCCAGCAACATGCAGGGAGAGAACTGGAGGTGCCTGGCAAATAAGAGAAAAGGCAGTATTGATTTCACAAAGTAGACGGGTATCAAATTAGTCTAAAGCTAACTAATTTTAAAGAAGACCTCATCATCAGTTAGCACACCACATCATAGCTTTTAAATGGGAAAAAACAGAATAGTAGTTGAAACTGAACTATTTCCCCATGCAGCGCTATATGAAATGCTTACATTGTGGAGAGGATCCGGTTTCACTCAGAAGCCGTGGTGGACAAAAGCACAGGCTAGGAAGGAAGCAGTGGCTTATGCTCCAGGGATACTTGCCAAACTGGAGAATAGGGAGGTGTAAAAAAGATAGGGGTAGTGGGGGGACCATCACTGTTAAAAGACTCTTGTGGAGAATGAGAGGGTTACAGTAATAACTGAGATGAAAACTAGCAGAAAAAGCATAAGGTTGAATGTTTAGAAATTGTTTAACCTCTTCTGTAAAGCTATGGCTAAAGTTAGAGATGTATTCCCCTTGCTATTTTAGCAGTCAAGTTATTTCTGGTTTAGGTATAGGGGAAGCGTTGGTAGTGCTGGTGAGACCTTGCCTGGAATGCTGCCCTGGTCCTGGTCACTTCAGTTAAAGAAAGATGAATTGATGCTGGAACAAATGCAAAGGGAGGACTCTTGAGGATACGGCCTCTGTTCCGTATCTAGAAAAGAAGCTTGGTGTGATGGTGGTAGATATAACAAAGACTAAACAAGGATGTGCTTGGAGCACTTATATCAAAGCCAGTGGCAACCTGACTGAGCTTAAGTTAACAGAAATGTTGGTACAAGAAAAAGGGAGGCAAGCAGGACCTTCTTAATAAATAGAAGTTATTCAGTGATTTCTATGAGGATGTCATGCAAAATGCAGAAGTACTTAACTTAAAGTTCATGTCTCTCTATTCCTCAACAAGCTAAGAAGAACATGGGATCGGGTCAGCATGTAAGTTCTGTTAGGCTTTGTTCCCACTTCAGTGCAAAGTAACGCTCACTTTTCCATTGATCCAAAATACAGCAACACACCTTCAGCAAATTAATAATAAGCAAGTCACAGGAATGGTTTTGAAGGGAAAAAAAAAAAAATACTGCATGCCACCCCACTCCCCTCAAGGTCTGCTCATCAGACATACTAGTCTGCCAGCACAACTTGTGAAGTGAGGAGATTGTCTGGAGGTGTTGCATGCTCTTAAAACTGGATGGAAGGAGCTGATCAGAAATCGACACTGCAGCCTTTTCAGCGTCCCTCCTACCTCAGACCCTACACAGACATTAGCACTTCTTACTCTGGTCCTACAAGGGTCTTTGCTTTAGATGGGTTTCTTAGTTTCATCCTAGACAGGTGCTATTATGCAAATATGCAGTTTTAATTACATGTTATGCCATAGCAGCTGTCCCCCAACAGGGAAATATATATATGCTTATACCTTCTCCTGAACTGAGTCTGAGGCATGCAGAACAATCTTGCCATCTTTTGGAGGACCACCTAGCTGATCACTGGATAGGATAGCTGCAGGCCTCCCTTGGTGTAGGCAGAAAGGGGGTTTCCTCTCTGGGCTCTCAACTATGGCATTTTTTTTCCATTGCAGACATCTATTCTCATATATTACAAAAGACAAACAGACAGAGAGCTTGGTGGAGAAACTCTGTCAGCGATTCCGGACTGCCAGGTGGGTTGCAATCCTAATTTTCCTGACAAGCAAGTCTGCTTCTTAGGAATTGTTGTAAGAAGCTAGCTTGTATATGGTGGTTGTAACAGGTTCCCATCATATCTTCATGTGCCAAAGTGACAAATGCCGAGATAACCTGGATTAGGTTCCCCCCCCTTTTTTTTTTTCTATCTTCCTCCTAGAAATACATGAATAAATATGTATAAATTAAGGCTTCTGGTCTTATTATACTGTGATTGGCCCCTCTCCCTTCACCCCTTTCTTAGGGAAAAGGTTTTGTGATAATTTAGATCTGCATTAGAGCTGAGCAAGGAGACATGCCACATGTGGCTCTTATGCACCTTTGTGGTCCTTCTCCACAGGCTATTCCCTTGCATCTCAGCTAAGAAATCAGTGTGTTCAACTGAGAAGCTGGGATCTCCCCTGCAGTCCTGTCTGTTGATACAGGCCTGTCCTTGTTCTGCATGCGTGGGCTGCTCAGTACTAACTCTATGCCTAGAACTCTGTTTTCTTATTCAAGGGCTTGTGTCACTACACACTTGGTCCTTTGCTCTGTTCTGTCTGCAAGATGTGTATGCCTTGCTTATGGTGCTGATTATGGAGTATATAGTGCAGGACCCATCCTGTGAACCTGGGATATCATTTTGCTTCCTGGGTTTTGGGGCTATTTTTGTTGCTTCTTTCCCACTGCTTCCCAAGCTGTAACTTCACTGACCCAGATGTCCTTCCCCCCCCCTCCCCCCCCCGAAGAAAGATAGTAGAAATTTATCTGCCTCTCTGTCATGTACTTTCAGTGATATCTTCATTTTACCTTCCACTGGCTTTGGTGCATCCTGCCTTCCTCCATTCCTGTGGTTTTCCTTCTCCATCGTTGTGGCTTTGCCCTTGAGGTTTAAGCTGTGTCTGCTTATCTTGGCCACTTGTACGCATGCCTGAGCGTGTGACCTGCTCAGCTGCCTCAGGGAGTTGCATATTCCCCAGAAATATTTGGATTTTGTTTCCTGAGCTGGAGTGGAGAGTGGCCCCTCTCTCCAAAATTGTCTCCCAGGAACGCTGGTGAGCTCTTCACATCACAGTCGTGAAGAGCCATGTCTAGACTTTACTAAAATGTCCTAATATTTCTGTACCATGAAGATGATGAGTTTAATGCACACTAGCAGTAATGCTAGAGCAAGACTCTCACTCCAGGCTAAAACAGGAGCTTATCAGAAAAGATTTGACAGCCACCGTCACCCTCCTCAGCATTTCTGGAGATCTAAACATAGCAACATGCCAGGTATCGTTCAGACTTTATATGTGGAAACACCTGGATGCTGCAGCTTTGTGCTCCATCTGTCTGCATTTGGACAGTGCGTTCTGAGAGAGCACATGCAGGACAGACTTCCGGCCCTCTGTTTTGTATGTATTAATAATAGGGGCTTCAGCCTCACTTTTTTTCCTCCCGTTCTGTCACAGTGAGCTACATTAATGATGTTAGTTTGCTTTTTTTTTTTTGCCCCCACCCCCCCTTTTTTTTTTTAAAGTAACTTTTGCTGGAATTTAAATGTAGTCCTCCTTTGATACAGCAGTTGTTATTTGTTCACTTTCTATGTTAATGAAAATGGCCTTCTTTATATAACTGGCCTGTAACTGGCCAGGAAAGAGAGAGAACATCAAATACAGCTTCTGCTTGAGACTATCTCAAACATGCAAAAATGAGCAGCCAGGGTTTTTTATTATTTGGTTGAAATAAGGCCCTTCAAGAGGAGTTCCCACCTTACTGAGTGCATTTTTTCATCATAGCCAGCAATAACTTCTGACACTTTTTAAACAAGTGACTGTGTTCTTTGACAGTGAAGCCTTCATGTTTTTCTGACAGACACTAAGTCAGTGTCTTTGGAATACAGCCGTGGCTGCGTATGATACGGCATGGCACTCCGTAACTGATCTATAACAGAACAACTTGAATCTCGCGTCCTGCAGGGCAGAAGCACCTGCAGGAAATGCTTTATCTTCATGTGCTGTAGTTCTAGGTAGGATGTACTCATCCTTGCACCCCCCTTTTAACAAGAGCTAATGGCAATCTTTGTCTTTCCCAGAACTGAGCGTCAATATCGGGATCTGTCCCACTGCCTTACTCTGCTTCCCCTCTCAGAACGGGGCCTTCACAAGCTGCAGGACAACTTTGACTGCTTTGCAGACAAGCTCCAAGACCCAGCTGTCTACAGTTGTTTCCAAACTGTGCTGGTTCGATTCCGCAGAGCAGGTGGCAAACCTGAAAATAAAGTAAGGATGGGGAGCAAGTGTCCAGGCCAGGAAAACAATTGCTTTTTACACACAATGATTGGAAAGCCCTGCAGTTCTCCGTTTTAAGCAGGCTACTCCTCACCCTTACCAATTTACAATTTATCAGAGAACTTGATGGCAATTCTGCTATGGATGTAATACTTCTTTCCCCCCTGCCTTCTCTCTCTCTCTCTCTCTCTTTTTTTTTTTTTTTTTTTTCTCCTTCTTTCCCCACTGTGTTACATCTCCATCAGACTCTGGCTGAAGAGCTGGAGCAGAAGCTGTCTGCCTCCCATAACCGAGGGCTGGATTCAGCAGAGACATGCCAGGAAGGTAGTAGAACTCCAATGCCGGAGCCAGCCAAGCAGAAACCAACAGGAGGTATGTTCGTTTTGTGAGACTGCGAGACCGCAGCCTTCCCCTGATCTTGCAGTCCAGCAGAGACACCTAGGGACTTCTCCTCACCCTTACAGACAGAATGGCTGCTACCTTTCTCTTTTTTTTGTTGTTGTTTTTTTTTCTTGGCAGGTTCACGCCGCCAGCCCCTGAGCACAGCCAACAGGGATGATGATTTTGTCACACCCCAGCCTCGCACCTTCCGAAATCAAAAGCATGCCCAAAAGCGCCCTCCACCCAAAAAAGCTGTTATCACCTTCTCCAGTGATGAGGAGAACAGCTCTGAGGATGGTAAGGCATTGTACATGTGTGCTCAAAAGGTGAAAGTGGAGAAAGACTGTAGATTTGGTCCAACAGGGATGTTCTTTTGGTAATGGGCAGAAGGTGTGTAGGGCTTCAGAGCACTGCCTAGGTAGTCTGTAGCTTTCCCTGTTCAAGGCAGTGGAGTTATTGACACATTTTACTCTCTTTAGAGCTATCGGCAGAATTAACAGAGGAAGAAACCCCCACCAAAACAACTCCCATCACCAGATCTTCAGCCCGCCGGCTGCGCTGAGGGAACCATCTGCCACTGTCTTTAAAAATAAAACTTCTTTTTTTGCAGCAGTCGTCTTCTGTTGTCTGAACTACCCCATAATATGACAGTGCTTTAAATTAGGACAAAATGGAAGTTACGCAGCAGGCTAAAGCAATTCCAATCCTGTCTTTGTGGAGATTATCAAAAGAAAGGCAGTGATGAACATAGCTGCAGCTTTGAGTTGTTTTGCCCTGGCTTTGCAGGTGAAAGTAAGTTGCTCTGACTGAAAAAAAAAAAAAATCTTTGGAAGAAAGTCTTTCTAAGAAGAGTCCAACTAACCACCGAGTACAAAATGCTTATTCCCTTCCCATTTTGTACATGGTTATAAGTATACCATCCAGCTTCTCTTAACACAGGACCAATATAATTTTGCTGAGTTTAGGCCCTTTTACATCTGATCCTTTTTGAAGCTCTTGCCCTGCACAGCCCAGCAGGGCTTTGAGGGGAAGTCACCGGCATCTTTTTCTTGTACAGATCTCCTCAAAGAAGAGTTGAGCGACTGGGGGGTGAGGAGAGAGGGAGAGAGAGAAAGGCTGACTTAGACTGTAGCTAGGGTGCTTCAACAGATAATGTGCAAAGTGAGTAGGAAAAAAATACATTTTAAAGTTTTTAAAAGAAAAAACAAACAAACACTTTAGAATTATCTTTGTTCAAGTTACCAAGTATACTGATAACATTGGTTGTCTCACTGCACTTTTTGGAATGTATTTGCTGTGAATCCAGTTATGTTTCAAGTAAGACTGGTACTTAAGCTCTTTCCTTCCAGGAATGCCACACTGGTGTTCAAGTCAGTCCTGACATTTCTTGGACTGCCATGTGAACATTAAGTGCCCTAAACTTGAATTTGTGTTAATCACATAAACAACCTTTAACCCGCCTCTCTCACAGGCAAACTGGCATTTGTCCCAGAGCTACTAGTACAGAATTATTTCCTCTTACCTGCCAGTTGCCTAGAAAGCAGACTAGGCGCTAGCTGGACAGGTTCCTGCAGATCTTCCGCATTCTCTGTCTCTGAGGATCTACCAAGTTCCTGCAGTTGTCATGGTTGCCCTTGGTTCGCCAGCAAGTAGAGCCTGCTGCTCAGTTCTCCTCTGGCCTGGCTGCATAAGTAGTGATAAAAAACTGCTGTAGCTTATTTTGATCCCTATATTTAAAAAAAAAAAAAAAAAAAGTATTAGAAATTGCATAGCTTTGCATTGACCTGGGAATATGGGGGTTTTGTGCTAATACCTGAATGGACATAAATACGTCTACTTGTTTCTACAAGCTTTTAACAAGGGAATGATGGTGTGACAGGTGTATTTACTGGGCTGGGACGTGTGGACCAAACACCACACTTGAGTCCCAGAACTGGGTAGAAAGATCTGCCCCCTTGCCGCCACTAGTGTAATAGCCAGATACCAATATACACCCCCCCCAACTCCAGAGCACCCCAGTAAGAACCGGACAATCGTGAAATACAAAGATCAGAAAGCTACAGCAATGTCCCTCTCTCCCATCCTCCCTGATAAAATATTCAGTGAAAGCTACAGGAGACAGAGGCAGCAGCTACAGCATTAATGGTAAATACAACACGGAGTCATACATGCTGTATGTGATTCCACCACCACCACCACCCACAGGGTATGTCACTCACAAATGGGAATGAAAGAAAAAGGATGGCATATATGGATTTCTACCCAGGCTCAAGGCTTGACAAGTCTGCAATAAATCTTGCATATATATGAGATAATACATTGACAACACTGCAGTGAGGGAGATGGGAATGGGTGGCTGGAGGGAGCGAGGTGGCCATAAAAGTGTCTAAGCATTGGCTTACCTTCAGGCCATGCTTTTCCACTACAAGTGGCTAAACCTTTTCCTTCAGGAGAGCTGCGCAGCCACCTTTCTGAGGCGGAAGGAGGGTTTGGCAGTCAACGACTGGACTGACACAGCGGCTCCTTCACTGCTTTGCAGTCCGTCTTTTGGTCTTTCCTGGGCACAGCACTGCTTGGTCAAGCAAGAGCAGAAGGTCAGTGAGTGGGAGCTGCTGCTGGTCCCTTTCTGCAGGCTGTTTAGGTGGAGCATCCCCCTCTCCTCACTGGCCTCTCCTGGCATCGGAGGAATTAGCGATCCTGTGTCATGGAGAAAGAAAGTCCTGCTTCATCCAAAGATGAAGCAAAAAAACCAAGAGGGGTTTGAACAGCTACGCAGCAGCTGCTGCCTTAAGCAGCTGGTTGCTGCCCTTCTGTTCCTCGCAAGCGGCTGTTTCAGTGGCTGCCGCGATGACCAGGAATTGCTACTGAAGGAGTAATCCCATTCCCTCGCTTCTGAGGCAGTGGGATTACTCTGCCAAGATCAGTGGCGTTTCCAGTCTCTGAGGAACTCCTGACCACGGTGGGCTCCAAACTCCTACATGTGGTACCAGTGGAATGATGTGAATATCATCCTTGCTTCTAGAGCCTGCATAACCATCAGCCCTTTCCCTCACTGTGGGCCAAGGGTTGTTCCCCCAGGGTACTGCACCCAGTTCCTAGTCCTCCCACTCTCCAGTTGCCCTGCTCCTTTCCTTTATAAGCAACTGTTTGTAAAAGACTGATTGTGATTCAGCAGGAGACCACTTTTCCAGTGGTCTTGCAAGCTCTAGAATCGGTGCCCCAGCATCAGAGGGGGAAGGGTTTTTACAGAGGAAACTTGTTAGCACTAGAGAGGAAAGGACAATAACCTATTTGAGTCAGAAAACTGGGGCAATCGGGGACTCGTCTGCCAAAGCCTTTTCACTTCACAGTCATTGCCAGGACATGTCAGAGCAACTATTCAGTTCTACTGCAGTCCCAGCAAGGATCTGGGACACGGAGCAGCTGCAACTTCACGGCACCTGAGTCATTGAGCACCTGCAATTTATCCAAGCTTTGCTGGATTTGCAAATTTGCAAGAGAATTTGCAAACTTTGTCTCCAGTATCTAAAGTTTCTTGCTTGGCATGGGACAACGATCACTCCTTCCCTCTTGCTAGCCTCAGCTTTTGGTGGACCCAAGGAGGAGACCGGTCACTTGAGAGCTCGGAGCCTGTCCATCCCTGCAGGGCTCAGTCTGCGTGCAAGTGGGCTGGAATTTGGAGCAGTTGCAAACACATTTCTGGCATTCTTCTTGCAGTATGGGGGCTACCACGTTCAAGGGCTGCCAGATCAAACCACCACTACATTTCCTGTCAAAACCAAAGCATTGTTGCTTTTATACTTACCTTTCGCTCAGGAAAGAGCTGACTCCTGGAAGCGGTACATTCAACCTGAGATGCATCTGCCTGCAGCTGTCTTGGCAGGAGCATGAATACTCTAGCGGACTGACTCAGCTGCTTCTGGATGGTTGGATGTGACTGGGAAGTACAGAACAACATCCTCTGAGACATCTTGCATGTGGGATGAACACGTGCTCGCTTCCCATCCTCCTTCCTCTCTCTCCCACCCCTCCAAAACTTTCACACCGCAAAGCACCGTACCCTACCACATCCAGCACACGGAGGGGCTGGCTGTGCACACGCATCCCACGCTCCGTTTGTGCACGAGCACCCCGTCCGAATGCCCACGTGAACAGCACATCCCGTGACTCTCCAGCAGTCACCTGTGCTTTGTAGTTTAAAAAGCTGGTATGAAAGTAATCCTGTTCCCCATTAAATGTCTTGCTGGGGGCTGTTAACCGGGGCCTAGGGAGCCCCTCCATTTGCCGGCGTGCCCTCGAGAGCTGTCCCAGGCGAGGTGGTGACAGGGGACTGCCAGACAGGATCAGCAGAGCATTGCTCTGGAACCAACCAGCACCACCCACGGGTCGCAGGTATTGGGTAGAGCTAACATACTTGGATGCCCCCACCTGTGCAGTCTCTTCTGCTTCCAGTGTCAATGCTCCGGACTGAAGCCTGAAGACCGAAGTTTCACTTTTCACGGACTGGATGCAAAACGGTTCGTAAAACTTTCTGGCTCCTTGGGCAGGGAAGAAAGGGACCCACAAATCTGCATCTTTGAGTGCAAAATGCTAGGAAGGAAGGGAGGGAAGGAGAGGAAGAAAGACAGGGCAAATATCTGAACTGTGACTTTTGTTATCTCTGCAAAAGACTTCTTTTTTCTAATTTTCTTCTTTCCTTAAAAAAGAAATAAACAAAAGCAGGCAGCAGAACACTGCCTGTCGAGTTTTGACCCAACGGCTCTGTGCAACAGTACTGAAGAAAGGGAAGTTGACAGTGTTATTAAACTCACCCCAGCACACCCACTACTCATCCTGCACTGGGGTACAGTCCCCCCATTCCTCTCCCCTAACAAACTTTCCTGATTAGTTTCTGTCTTCACACCCAGGCTGACTTCTGCACCCTGATCTCCAAACAGTGACCTCATTGCCTTGTTCAACTGGTGAGAAACTACAGTAAAATGGGAGAGGTAAACAAAGGGGGGGGGAACTAATGGCCAGAAGATTTAGGAGGTAGGAATCTGCTCCTTGCCATCCCGCTTCCATTGTGCGCCTGAGCTTGAGAAAATGCAAGCTGAACCTCAACAAGCTCTTTTCTGTGCCGGTTCCTCTGGAAACTCAGCCCGGCCCTCCAGATGGTGACTCAGGACAACCAGCCTGCAAGTTATATGCCCGCTAGTACTAGACCCACACACCCGTCACCGCTACAAATCCCGTAGAGTTAGCGCTGGAATTCACACACCTTCTGCAGCAAGAGCTCTTCATTCCCAGGCCAACCGGCTCACCAAGAAATAAATCTTAAAAACGAAAGCCTGTATTGTCACGGAGCTGAATTTGTGTCAGCTCTGTGCAGCCAGCAGTGTGCCTACCACTAGCTGAGCTGTAGTTCATGCTCACGCTGATTAGAGAAATAGCATTAACAGCACTCTGTCTACAGGAGTATGTTCAATATCACTATACAATCCAGCCTTCAATATCCTCCTTTGGGACATGTTTCAAAGTGTCACCCCATTCCTGACCCTGACAGATACCTCCAGGTCCTGGCCAGCAGCAGCTCAACTCACATCTATCTTCCCAGACACTCAGTAAACACCTTTGTGTCCTTTTTCTTTAGAGGAAGGGGTCTTGCTGAGCTCACCCTGAAATATATCACCCTGGACAAAAGGGCTGAAAGGTTAAGGAGCTCCAGGGGGTAGTTCAGCAGAGAGCTGGGGGCCAGGCGCCTGCCAGAACCAAAGCTATAAAGGCGAAGAGGGGCTAGGGACCGCATCCGACACGGATGCTGCAGGTCCTGCCTCACCTCCCGCAAGCCCTGGGATAAGAAGAAGATGCTGGGGCTCCAGTCATGGCCTTGCTCGCTTTTCCTCCTCTTAGTTCTGCTCTCTGCCAGCGTTCAGACCGTGTCCTTACCAGGACAGAGGCTACAGGTAGGACGGACTGGGAGAGAGCTGAGGGAGGTTTCAGGAGTGGAGGGGCAATTTGGGGAGGTCGTGTTTGAACCTGGAATGAGCAGTGGTCCCAAATTCCAGCTACCGGGGGCTGCTGTCTATTCCTACCGCTCCCTCCCTCCCCTTCAGTCCAACAGCCTCAGCTCCAGGGTGACTGCATCTTCATAACCCAGCTCTTAGGGAGCAGCAGCATTACAAGACAGCGGGCAGACAAAAGCTTTTTAGTGCTCTCTGGTCTGGGGCAGGCTGCCCGTGGGACTCCTCACATTGCCTGCAGAGGCTTTTAATGGTGAAGAGACTGGTCCTGTCTAACTCCGCCCTGTGTCAGCAGCCACCAGAAATTACAGTCGTGTCCCTCATCATGTTCAGTGCCTGGTTCTGACGTCCCGGATGGAAGGTGCATCCTGCTAGGCTGGGATTTTCACTCCTAAGCTCGTTATTACCCCCCAGTAGCCCCCCTTTAAGGCCAAGAGCGCCGGTCAGGATGCCAGCTAAGGGCTTCTTCACTTGGGTAGTAAATCTTTTATCCTCAGCAATTACAGCAATACTTCTGGCTTTTAAATCTACCCAGCTCCCTCTTACTCAAACCATAACCTGCGCCCCAACACCTTGCCTTCACGTCACCCTGGGAAAGCTACAGGGAAGTAGTTAGGACGTGAACTAAAATCACAAGACTGATCCTGCTATGACTCACCGCTTTCACTCCTCGCTGAAGATGCCCGTGTCCGCTTCAATTAACTCGCTACTGAAAAGAGCTGCACAAAGGCATCTTCAGCCTTAGCTCAGCACCCACGTGAGGGACAGATGTGGAACGGCTACCGCAGGCTGCTTCCCTGGGCAGCCATGCCATGCCTCCGCTGCGCCCGATGTACTTCCCAACCCTCATCTCCCTACAGCCGGAGGCTGTCGGCAGTGCCGGGGGTGTACGATCAGCACGTACGTGCCTGCACAGATAACCTAGAGGATTCCCAGCAGATGGGGAGTCCCCCTTCCTCACCCCTGCTCTGCTCCTGCCTCCCCCTCATCTTTAGCAGCAGGTATTTGGGGCTGGTCCGTCCTCCCCACCAGCCCTCTGGAAAAAAAAAAAAAAGAGATGCCACACAGCAGCCTGAGCACGTGGAGGTGCTCAGCATCAGCAAAAAGAGCAAGGACTGAAGCCTGTTACCTTCCAAGTGTGGGGCGCAGAGGGGGTGCTTTGACAAGAGCAGGGCAACCTGCAGGCAGGCAGAGGCTCACAGCAGCTGCCTGCCTGCTCTTTTGGACAGCAAAATCACTTCAGGCTGCAGGAGGGGCCGGTCTAGCCCTTCCCTGTGTCTGGATGCAAGGTCACAGGCACAGCGCCTGTGCGCTGGCACCATTTTATGTCCCTCCCGAGCCCTAAGGAAGGTGTGAGCAGTGGGGTGCGAGGGGGTACAAGGCTTATCGCCGGGAGCACAGGAGACCCTGCTCTCATCCCCTTCTCCTCTGTTTATCCCAGATGCTCCTTTCCCAGTTGCTGCCCCTGGAGCCCGAGTCCACGCTGGCCGAAGAGGACGCGAAGGAGGGGTCCAGCTTCGGCCCTCCGTCGCTCTCCTCCACCCTCCCCTTCCTCCCCTCTGGGGCTAGAGCTGCCCGTCCCTCTCTCTGGCGCAAGACCCTCGCCGGTCGCAAATGGGCACTGCCTGGAGATTGGGCCTGGAAGGCCGTGCCCAGGGGCTGCTTTGGGCTGAAACTGGACCGGATCGGGACCTTCAGCGGTTTGGGGTGTTAGTCTCGGAAGGGGGGCCGAGGTGAGAGGGCCAGCAGCGAGGGCTCAAACAAGCGGGCAGGGAAGAAGTAAGGGGAGACCTGAGAGCACGGATAGCGGGGAGGACCGGGAGCGAGGGGATGGGGCCAGCGGGGCAGGCTGCGGGACCACCACCTGCCTGCAGCCGGGGCAAAGGCTGGGACGTGGGACCACCCGCGCTTACTGGGGTTGTGCTGGGGCCCCAACCCTGGGTGCGAGAGCAGGCAGGCTGCGCGCCGCTGGGCGGCTCACCAGCTCCGCTTCTCCGGAGAAAGCCGGAGAAGGAGACCCAGGCGCCCGCAGCACCGGCTTGGGAACCAGCGCGGCGAGCCGGCAGCCGAAAACCCCGGAGCTCCTGCCCC
>NW_010972664.1:23378965-23380670 GCF_000737465.1 Haliaeetus leucocephalus
GGCAGCAGGCGAGATATCGACCGCAGGCCGGGCACGGGGGCAGAAAGGCCACGTTGGCTCATCCCAGCCGCACTGTGCCCCCCCAGCACAGGGCGGCCGGTGCTGGGGTGTTTGCCGAGCAAACACAGGGGCCTCCTGTTTGTGCAGAAGCTGTCCCTGAACGCCCCCCCCAGCCCCTCGGCGGGCTTCAGCTGGGGCAGCACGAACCCCGGCACGGGCTTGCACACCTCCAGCCCCACCACAGTACCATGCGAGCCATCATCTCCTGGCCTTTAAGAAAAAGGTCGTAACCTCGGCCGGGTCTAAACTTAGCCGCCGGCTCCTCGGCGGCACCGGGAATAGCAGCGGTATAAGGAGAGTTGGGTTACGTTCGAGCTGCGTGACCCCTCTCTGCCCCCCACCCCCGTACCTGCACGGCTCCCCCAGCCTGCTCCTCCCTCCTCATCCTCACATCCCCGCTCAGCCGAGCAAGCCGGAGAGACAGGCCTGCTCCCACCACCCCGGATCTGCATCCCCGCCGCTCCCACACCTTCCTCCGGGACCCCCTCCCCAAGGGATGGAGGTTTTCGGGCACGCTCTGGGCCTCGTGCCTATAAACGCGGGTTCGTCCCGCTGCACCCGGGCTGCACGAGCCCTGCACCGAGCCGGGGGGGTGGAAGGCGAGCTGTGCAGCGGCGACGGCCGCCATGCAAGGAGCGCTGCCTTCTCGCAGGCAGCGGGCGAAGGCGGGCCGAGGCGGCGGACGCGGGCCGGCAGACAGGCAGGATTTCCGCCGTCACGTCCCCGCGGGTAGCGGCGGTGCCGCAGTGCCTCATTAAGATGGTGCTCACGCTGCGGCGCGTGGCCTGCGCCGGGCCAGTGGTCCCATCCAGAGGATGCCTGGCTAAACCCACCCAGGGGAGCCAGAGACAGGCAGCTGGGGGGGGGGTGTCCCCAGCCTGGGAGGGGGGGGTAAGCGAGCTCCCAGCCAGCACCCGCTGCCTGCCAGCGCTGGGGGAAATGGGAGATGCTGGCGGACCCTGCTGCTCCCTGGGGGTGTCCCCAGCATCTCTGCGGCCCCCTTTGCCCTCGCCGCCGTGGCTGGGGGAGCAGGAGGGTTGGGAGAGGGGAGCAGGCTGCAGCCGGGGGGGGCTGTGTGTGTGTGTCCCCTTTGTTAGCAGGTAAAAGCAACCCACGCCGTTCCCCCGGGGTGGGCGAGCCCCTCACCGGCCATCACCGCCGGGGGGTGTGTGTGGGGGGAGGGGGGTGTGTGTGTGTGTGTCCTTCCCGCCCCCCCAGGCAAGGTCCCAGCTGCCCTTCCCCACCCTGCGGACACCTCCCGTTTATCCTCCGGGACCGCGGCATCCCTCCCCACCACCCCCCCCGGGGGCTGGCTCGGAGGGAAGGTACACCCCGCACCCCCAAAACCGGGACCTTTGCAGCCCCCTCCCCTTCCCTAAACCGGCTCGGGGCCTTTGTCACACGTGGTGGGGGGGGGTTACCGGGGCGGGGAGGGGGGAGAAGCAACCGCACCCGCAGCTCGGGCGCACGTAGCCCGGCCCGGCCCCCGCGTTCCCATTCGGTGCCGGCCCGCCGGGGCGGTCTCCAGCCCTTCCCCTCCGCGGCTATAAAGGGCGGCGGAGCGGGGCTGCGCCACCTTCTCACTGCGCGCCGGGGCGGCACAGAGGCAGCAGGTAACGGGCGTGGGGCGGGAGGAGGAGGAGGA
>NW_010972664.1:23381135-23398975 GCF_000737465.1 Haliaeetus leucocephalus
TCACCGAAAGGTCGCCCGGTGGATCGTGTGTCGTCGTCGGTGACCTTCTCCCACCGGGCTGAGGAGTAACCGGATCCCCGGGGCCATCAGTAAATTTAGCGCTTGACCTTTCCCGGTGCGGGGGTCGGTCTTAATCTTTAACCGAAGTACCTCGGCCTTTGGACGGGGCCTGACGGGTTCCCTCCCACCCCGCCGGGCAGGGAGAGGCGGATGATCCCGAGGGAAGGCAGCGGGCCGTGCCCAGCCCGCCACGTTCCCTGTTGCTCGTCCTCACCCGCCTCTGTCTCTCCCCAGATTTGGCCGCATCGGCCGCCTGGTCACCCGGGCTGCCGTCCTCTCTGGCAAAGTCCAAGTGGTGGCCATCAACGATCCCTTCATTGATCTGAACTACATGGTGAGTTGTCTTGCAGTGCCCCCTCTGGGCTTCTCCGAGTAGAGCTCCCTCTCCTCTGTTCTAGTAGCTTCCCAGGAAAACCGGGTGTGGGCTAGAGGCGCAGGGCTGGGAGGTTCGGCAGAGCCGAGTAGAGCTCGCCGAGGAAGTGGGGAGCTGAGACTGCGGCGTAGGCAGGGCGAGGGCTGGGGAGATGGCAGCCAGGGTGCCTGACCTTCCACCCCCCCCCACCTCTCTTTGCTAGGTTTACATGTTCAAATATGACTCGACTCATGGTCACTTCCGGGGCACTGTCAAGGCTGAGAATGGGAAACTCGTGATTAACGGGAACGCTATCACCATCTTCCAGGAGTAAGTATCTCTCTCCCTCTCGCCCCTCTGGAGGATGAAAGCGGGTGTCTCGTGGAGAAGCTCTTACAGTTTTGTCCCTTCTCAGGCGTGACCCCAGCAACATCAAGTGGGCAGATGCTGGTGCTGAATATGTTGTGGAGTCTACTGGCGTCTTCACCACCATGGAGAAGGCCGGGGTGAGTATGCTGCAGTGGCACACGGGAAAAGGGACTGCCGCTCCTGCCTGCGGGGCACATCGCCGTGTACAGAGTTGCTCAAGATGAGGAGGAGATGGGGCTGGGAGGGAGAAGAGGTGGTCTGAAGAAGTGAGCTGTTGGAGGATTCTGGGTTATCTAATCTATCTAATCTCCTCTTTTTCCAGGCTCACCTGAAGGGTGGTGCTAAGCGTGTTATCATCTCTGCCCCCTCAGCTGATGCTCCCATGTTTGTGATGGGTGTCAACCATGACAAGTATGACAAGTCTCTGAAAATTGTCAGGTAAGGAGAGAGGAAGATGCTATCTGGCCTGGAGCTCTCACCAGCTGCGTGGGGTCTCATCTCACCTTTGTTAGATGTGCTGCCTCTGGCTGATGAGCCTTCCTCTCTCTTCCCCAGCAATGCCTCTTGCACTACTAACTGCCTGGCGCCCTTGGCCAAGGTCATCCATGACAACTTTGGCATCGTGGAGGGTCTTATGGTAGGTCTGGAGCTTGCTGCTCAGAAGGGTGCCCAATCCCCAGGTCCCCTCGTGCGAGAGGAAAAGCATCTGTACTCCCTTTGTCCCCTGGGATGGGGAAGAGGTGCCTGGGATGCTTTTTCTGGAGAGTATCGGCTGTATTCTGAACTCCTGTGCTCTCTTTTCCCAGACCACTGTCCATGCCATCACAGCCACACAGAAGACAGTGGATGGGCCCTCTGGGAAGCTGTGGAGGGATGGCAGAGGTGCTGCCCAGAACATTATCCCAGCATCTACTGGGGCTGCTAAGGCTGTGGGAAAAGTCATCCCTGAGCTCAATGGGTGAGCGTTGTCCCTTCTTGGGTGTCAGGAGGAGGCAGTCACTCCCTGGCCAGCTCTGACCCATTCCTAGTTGAATGGAGGGCTGGCAAAGGGGTGTTGGGTCCTGTTCCCTGCTGACCTATGTCTCTCGCAGGAAACTTACCGGAATGGCTTTCCGTGTGCCAACCCCCAATGTCTCCGTTGTGGACCTGACCTGCCGTCTGGAAAAACCAGTAAGTGTTGTGGACAGGGCCCTACCAACCTCCAAACCTGCCCCCGCTTCCTCTTAACTCCCATCTTTACCTGGATTTGCCCTCTCTGCATCGCTCTCTTCCCTAAGACTTGATCTTTGTGAAAATAGCACCTGCCGTGGTGCTCCCATGTCTCTCCTCCCTCCCCTGCACCTGGCGGACATTTTGTGTGAGTTGGGATCTGACCATCTTAAATGTATCTCTTCTCAGGCCAAGTATGATGACATCAAGAGGGTAGTGAAGGCTGCTGCTGATGGGCCCCTGAAGGGCATCCTGGCATACACAGAGGACCAGGTAAGTAACTCCTAGTCTCTTGGCCTGTGGTTATTGGCGCTTGCCTCATTTTTCTGATGGTAGCAGCCTTGCTGGGATCCTGGTTTGGGCACTTCTGGTTCAGGCTGCGGGTGATGGCGTGTGCTACAATTTCCTCTCTGTTCCAGGTTGTCTCCTGTGACTTCAATGGTGACAGCCATTCCTCCACCTTTGATGCGGGTGCTGGCATTGCACTGAACGACCATTTCGTCAAGCTGGTTTCCTGGTAGGCAGAGCCTGAGGGGTGGTGGTGGGGGGACTGTGGGGTCGGGGCCGGCACAGACAAGAGACAGACTTCTGTCCTGTTCATCACTGCTGGCTGGCAATGCAGGGTGATACGCAGACCCCTGCTGAGTAGGGTGGCTCTAACATGTGATGATCTCTGTGGAGTGAGATTGCTTCTTGCCTGAAGGGGCTATAGCCGCCTTCCCTTACTGGAAGGATGGATGGAATGCTTCCTGCTTTCTTTACTGGAAGTGGGTGGGAAGCCACCTGGTTCAGCTGTGTGGGTAGAGGAGCAGAAACCATGGAGGAAGGGGTGCAAGAAATGGGTTGGTCCTGACTGTTTCTGTTTCTCCCCCCAGGTATGATAACGAGTACGGATACAGCAACCGTGTTGTGGACTTGATGGTCCACATGGCATCCAAGGAGTGAGCCGAGCACACAGCCAGCCCCCCTGCTGCCTAGGGAAGCAGGACTCTCCTTCGTTGGAGCCCCTGCCCTTCTTCACCACCGCTTAGCTCTGCATCCTGCAGTGAGAGGCCAGTTCTGTTCCCTTGTCTCCCCCACTCCTCCAACTTCTCCCCGAGCCTGGGGGAGGTGGAGAGGCTGATAGAAACTGATCTGTTTGTGTACCACCTTACATCAATAAAAGTGATCACCATCTGAAATGCCTTGTCTGTCTGTCAGTGGGAAATGGGAGCAAGTAGTAGGGGGGTGTAAGGAGCAAATGGATGTGCCTGCTTCAAGATGGGCCCTGGCTGCAACTGCTGGGCCAGCTCTTCGAAGCAGTGCTATGTGGACACCGGGTTGAGGCTGTGAACCCAGGCAGCAGAGACCTGGGAAATGCCAGCGGAGTCATTTTGGACAGCTTGGGTCGTGCACAGGCAAGGCGGACTCCTGGGATACCAGACTTGCTTCCAAGAACAGCGAGTGCCCATCTCCACTGAGCGCCAGGCTGGAGCGAGCGGAGCTGTGGTATGCGGACTGGTGAGCTACGTGTGCCAGATGTGAGAGGCAAGACTCCTGCCCGTAAGCCAAAATAAGGTGTGGTGCAGGGCTGTGCTCGTAGGACTGCTGTGTGGTGGAATGGAAGGCGGCTCTGCTGCTCCATCCACCGTCTAGCTCTGGATTTGCTTGTCTGGTGGGTGTATGCAGAATAAAGTGCTGAGCAGATGGCTTCTTTCCCATTTGGTTTGGCAAAGGGGCACAAGAAACAGGAATTATTTCTTCTGCCTTAGCAGAAATATTACAAGGAAGATTTTTCATTTTCTTTTACCTCTTAAAATGAATCAACTTGCCCTAGAGGAAATGGCTGCCTAGGGACGTGTCAGAGGCCAGTGTTACCATGGTGGTAGCTAGTCTTAATTCTGGCTTAATTTTATGCAGAAGGAGGGGCAGTTGCAGTTAAGCTCCTGAGCAGCAAATCTCTGCAAGGTGAGTGTCAGCCCTCTGCCAGGGACTGTCACCTCCTCCTGGAAGCACAAATGCTGCTGGGCAGGGGCTGAGCCTTCCGAGGGTGGATAAGTGATGCACTGCATAAACTTGTGCGGCCCTCCATTTTTAGCAGCTCATTTATTGTCTTGGGTGCTTTGTCATTCTCTCCCTAGCAGGCAGGGTTGGAGCTGTTGTTGGACCGCAACTGCTTTAGACCCTGATCTGGAGCAAGGACTTAAGCTGGAGGATTTAAGCTCCCAGGATCAAGGTATGTTGGACACAGTTTCCTGGAGCCGCTTATCTCCAGCGGTTGGGCTGCGTAAAAATTAAATGTTTACTGGACTAGAGGGCAATGACTGAAAGTTGCTTTGCAAAGAGAAAAAGGTTGAATAACCTGCTTCTGGACAGGAGCTGGGACTCTGAGCAGCTTGTTAGCTCTGGGACAGCAGCAAAACCTGGCTTACCCCACAAACGGCCCTGCAGGAGCTTTAGGTAACTCTGGAGTTAAATGGGAGCTGCCTGATACTGGAGCTAACTGGAGGCAGCCCTCCTGTGGAGTTGGGTTTCTGCTGGGGAGAGGTGTTGCCTGCAGGCCTGTCAGCCTTACAAATGAATCTTGGGTTGATCCCATCCTGTCCTCGATTGCTGTGCTTGGGTGCTTTGAATGGCTGTCCTGTATTTATGTATGGGCCAGCGATCGCCTTGATAATCTGGAAGTGTAGAGAGGCTACTGAAACACCTTGTTTCGGGGGGAGGATGCCTCTTATCCCATGTAAAACAGAGATATTTTGAACTGGGTTTAAAGTAGGGATATTTCAGTGAGTCACCTTTTTCTTCTAAAAAGCCTTAAGTTTCCTGAGCAAGATAAGGCTGCCTGAAAATTCACCTAGAGCAAAGAGCTCTTGTTATTTAACAAGAGCGAGCCCTATCCAACCTGAGATCAAATTGCTGTGGGAATGAGCAAATTCATACAACCTGGGAGGTGGGGTGGAGGAAGAGTATGTGCTCTCAGACCAATAATTGCTGGGAATGTCTGAGATAAAGGTTCACTGTGTTTTGAAATAATATTTCAACTGGTTTACAATCTGGCTTGAAATTCTTGGAAAAATGATACGGCATGCAGGCGATGAGGCAAGCCAGGAATCACAGAATTTAAAACATGGTTGCTCTTGTACGGAAAACAGGGAGGGTGAGTGTGGCAAACAAGTCATGCAGCCTTTGGACCACCTGGAGGGCTTGGTTTCCTCTCTCATAAAAGCTCCTGAAAAAGCACAGCTCTTCTAAATCCTCATTTTATATCCAGACGCTGTGCCTGCAGATGGCACCACAGCAAGGCCCCTCCGGACAGATGGAAAAGCTAGCTCAGTGGCCAGCCTGTCCAAGAACTGCAACCTTGTCCGAAAACCTTCCTTTTTTTTTTTGTCATTTTCAAAAATTGACATATACAACTGTGGATGGCATTGGGATAAAGATGGGAGATCTGCTGTGGCAGCTGCTTTTCTCTCTGGAGAAGAGTTTTTCCCTTAAGTAGGGCAGCTCTAGGTTTGCTCTTGAAGCATTTCTAAGGAAAACTGATAGAAATGCGTGGTGAGGGAAGGCAGGCGCTCAGACATAAAGAGGCTCTTGTTCAGCAAAAGTGATCGTGCCACTCTGCCGGGACAAACCAGCTCTAAGAGCAGCTGCGATAAACCAGAATCCGCCCTGCTTTATGAACGCTTTGCAAGGGGAAGGTGTAAAAAGACACCGATCCTGGCCAAAGGTTTGATTCTGCCTTCCTTGACCGGCCAGGCACCAGGGCTTGCTGTGCTGGGCCATCGCGAGAGAGGGATGCACCCGAGATGGATACGGATTCACTTCTTTGCAGGGCTGTGCTGATGCGAAGGTCTCCAGCTGACCCAAGGGACAACTTCTCTGATGGGCAGCCAACCGTTTCTAGGGGTGGTAAGCTGCACCTTTTGTTTTCTTTTTTTAAGACGGAGGAAATGCAAGTGATGCTGCGGTATGGTAATTAGCAGTGCTGTTTGTTACAGGAAAATTCCCTTTTATGGCAACTCTGAATGTTTAGAGAAATTATTTAATACTTCATTGGCGTTTGCACACACTTGCCACATGTGCATTACTCCCCCAAGAAATGGCAAGTTGTCCTCAGACCACCTTCTTCTCAAGATGCCAGCATGAAACTTCAGCATTGAGGAGGATGCCGTATAGTAAAACCCTCTTGAGCAGATGTGGAAACTAATTAAGCTTGCTTGAAAAATCACACCAAAATGTAACAAACAAAATGATGACTGTATAAGCACAGTAAAAGAAGTCTTGGACATATAAAACATAACTCTGTCCACTTCTGAAGTAAATGAGTCTTTGAGCAAAGCCAAGATCTGTGCAAGGAAGAGGAGATACAGGTCTCTGATAGGAAAGACTGACACAAGGCATGTATTGGATGATTGTATAAGACAAGCATCTTAAACGATAATGTTCCAAACTCCTTTGTCATAGATGCCATTCACAAAAAGCAGGTTCATGACTGACTTAAACTCAGGGTACGCAAATACCCCTGTGGGCACCAGCAATACTCATAGAAAGCGGGTGTTTCATCAAAACCAAGCTGCCTGCCTTTGGGCAATCGTACTATATACACACTGCAAAACCAAATGATTTGTTACTTACTTCTCTGAGCTGAATGTAGTTTCTTACTACAGGACAGCTAACTTAACTCCATATTTTATCTTACTATAGAAGTGTCATCTTCTTGGGGGAGTTATTCTCAATTAAATGGTCATAGAAGGAACAGTAGTACTGGGTTATACTTTACTGTGTAAGATTTGAAAAGGCAGCTGTCAAAAAGCTGAAGCTGTAGTCAAATGAAAATAGAAGAAAAACTCATAACTACTAGCCAATTAAACTTAAGAGCCTAAAAAGGGGTGGATTTTTAGGCAACTATGTGACAAATAGAAAAAGTAGTATGAAAACCTTTTTCAAATGCATCTTGGAGAAAAGAAAGCTGCCAAAAAGCCGTAAGATGGTGTGGGAGTGATTAGGGAAGCTAAGGCCATGGCAGAAAAGTAAAATGGATGTTTTGCTGTCAGAGGAGCTTTGGGGTATTCCCAGGCAAGAGCTTTTCCTCAGCGGTGATGACACGAAGCCACTCGCAAAACATTTTTCTCCAGCCTGGAATCACGGTTAGGAGGAGTCTTTGCTCCAGCTACTCCAACTTGTGATGCAAAGCAGGACAAAGCACACCGATGTCACACGGGGCTAAAAGCTGTTTAAAGATGGCATCAGCTTCAGCGGCTGGCTGAGAGCTCACACGGAGCTGCTTGTGAGCCCTGCTCCCTCAGTCTTTCCAGCCCTCCTGCTGTCCTGGGGATGGTTAGTCACTAGTATTTCTTGCTCTTAGACGTACCTAGGCATAGCTTAAAAATTGGCTATATATGTATGACAACAGAACCTATGTTCTGACCCTATTAAAAAACATTTTAGTGTCTCTTGGCATTTTTGACTGAGCTATTTTCTCCTTTTGAAAGTCTGTATCATGTCTATGTATCAAAAAAGGTACCAGTTTTGTCTGTCAATTCTCTGTTCCTCCATAAATCTGTGCAGATTTTTTCCCATTCCTTCGTGATGTCTACCCTCCTCCCCTCTCCGCTGGTTTCTCATTGGTTTTCATATGTGGCCTGTCAGACTAATCACTGACGTCATTTGTTCACCCATCCACCCAGTCTTTTTTAAATGTCTCCCCCAATGCATTTAAAAATTGACATCAGCAAACCATGGCTTTCAGCAGCCAACACTTTTTCATCACCACTGAGCTTGAAGTGCTTTGCAAAACACCATTTGCAGGAACGCAGCGACAGTGCTGTCTTTTTTTTTTTTTTTCTTTTTTCTACAGCATCACTTATTCCATCTCCCCAAGCAGCCTCAGGCTTTGTGCAGTGGCTTGTTCTGTGTACCTTCCTGTATTAGCGGGCTCTAGGTCATCTGTGCCTGGAAATGTAGAAGTGTTTATTCTGAGAAGATCCTGTCAAGGATCCTCCTTAATTGCTAATGGCCTGGAAAGTGCTTCATCATTCCCCTCTGACCACATTCTGCTCTTTCCAAATAGAGAACAGACATATCTGGTGAGTACTTCTCCTTTTTTTGCCCCCTCTTTTTTTTTTTTCTCCACAATTTATTTCAGCTAAGAAAAAAGGTTAGTATTATTGCCAGGATTGATTTTTCTTTAAATATAACCAGAACAACTTGTTAGTGTCCTTAGACATCCAGCTATTGTTATTTATATGAGTAGCTGAAGACCTTTTTTATACAGCTGAATTATTTTGTTGTCCCTCTATTCCTTTTCCCCACCCACAGTTGCTGTGGTTGTTACAAGGTTTATTTTCATTAATTAAGGTCAGGCTTTATTATTATTTTTATTAGTTATTCTTATTTCTAAGTACTATAGTCACATGGCCACTTATTCAAGGAAGTAGTTTACTGAAAGCTATCTTCTCACGCGTACTGAATCACAGCTTTTTGAATAACTGGAAAAACTCTCTTCTTTCCAAAGATCTCCCACTTAATCAGACTTTTTTAATACTTCCCCTAAACGATTTCACTGTAAGAAAAGGCTACATAACACCATGCAGTTCTCTGTTATGGCATTTTTGTCCTGGGTGTTGTCTTGATTTGTTTCTCAGTTGATCCCTTGTCTTTAGGCAACCACCAATCCTAACCCAGTCTTCATCTGTCATAAGGACATCTAAAATCATTGCCTTACTTGGGCATGCCATCATCTGTAAGTTGATGAGAAACTCTCCACGGCACAGCATATTCTTTGGTATCCCCAGCCAAAGTCTCCCACGACAACATAATTTTGCTTTTCACATACAGCAGAGAGGTACTTGCAGAATAAATCACCATGTTTTGTTTGGGGATTCAGGAGCATATAAAAGACCCTTCAATAATGCCTTGATCAAATTGTGTGTTAGAGCACGTTGTCTGGCTGTTAGCTCTAGAGTGAATATGATTTTTAGCACAACTTGCGACCCCAATTCATAATTGCTCTTGCCTATTCCACCTTTACCCAACGGGTTAGACTCGTGAGCTAGCAGTTCTACGATGCAGCCATGAACATGAAAAATATCAATTAACCATATTTCTTCCTACCCTGAGAGCTTCTCTTTCCTCTTGCACCTTGCCCACATGCAGTCTGCTATCGAAGCTGAAAATGCTCCTTCTTCCCATCTGTTGTGATGCTGGTTCAGTCTGATCATGATGCCTTTTGGTGGCCGGTGGAGCTCCTTTTCCATAGTGTTACCTTAGTACCTTCCCAGTTCTTACAGCTGTTCTCCAAGCTATGAAATCTATACCCCCCTCTGCCAGAAGACCTAGAGCATCCTCTCCTTGTTCCCATCCCAAGAGAAAGTAGTCCAAGCATTTAGAAAATTCACAGCTAAAACACCTCTTGCAGTCTCATACATCCACTAGAAGATTTTCAAAGGTGACTGGGCTTCCCTAAAGCTGTCTGTAGCCCATCCAGGTCTCCATGCTGTCTCACTATTGCTCCCAGCATTAATCACCAAGGGTAGGAGCTTGCCAGATGTTTTCAGGAGCCTGTCCATGCATCATCCAGGTGTACCTCCAAGGAGACAGCACTCTGCTGTTCTGCATTAATTCTGACCTCTCCTCTTGAAAGGTTTCTCACCAGTAACCAGAGTATTATTTGACATACTTGATCAGCAGGTGTGGTCACTCTGTGCCACAGGTACCTGAGATAGCAACAACCATAACCATATAAAGAGTATATAGCCTTCTCGAGAACAAGCAAAGCTTTTGCAGCAGAGGTATGAGGCTTAGGAAAGCCAATCTCCCAGCTCAAATTTACAAACAACACCGACTTTTTCTGCAGCTTGATCTCTCCTACCTCTTGGCTAAGAAACCAGATAAACAGAATAATAGACAGGTTACCAGAGAATCAAAAGTTGCTCTAGTGAAGGCTGTCAGCATCACGCTTAGGGCCCTCTAAGGAATCCTGAGACAGGGAAAAGCTAACGTGCACAAAGCCAAGTCATGTGGGACAGGTGACAAAGCGCCTTCAGCAGAAGGGTGCTGGGTGGAATACACGGGACCTTAACTGAACGGACAGACAAGTCAGACTCTTTCAGTTCTGAGATATGACATAAAATAGATGGGATCCAGAAATGAGTGAAGGGAGGGAGCAGGCTTGCTTAACACAGGGAAGAGGAACTGGGCTACTTAGTGCTTAGGTTGACTGAACCCTCTCTAGAGCCAGCAAGAACATCCCACATCCGTGTGGTGATGTGCAAGGAGGGCAATGCTCCCCATCCTCTCTGCGGGAAAAATCTGGTAGTCTTCATCAAAAAACTCGGTGAGCCTGGTCTCACAGCTATTTTGCCAGGCAGGGTCTCTGAGGACGAGAGCTCACCTTTCAGACGAGTCCTAGGGAATTTCACTAGGGAAGGGGCTGGGGAGGCCACTCTCTACACGCTACAGGATCAGAAATGCATTCAGCAGGGAGCCAGGGCTCACTTCTGCAAAATGCCTGGCACCATCTGTTGAAGTTCCTTGCCAAGAGGCTGATCTCAGCCCAGGGAGCGTGGTGCACAGCAGCCACGGCAGAGAACTGCATCTCTTGCCCCGCTCAAAGGCTGATCGTGTCCCTCAGTGCCTCGTGGAAGCGGGATGCTCACAAGTGGGTCTGTCCCAGCCTAGGGAGAGCTCTTGCCTCAAGGGAGGGATTTTGTGCCGCTCCCACTGCTGATATGAAAGTTGTGCTTGTCCTCACCTAGACACAACAGTCCAAACATTGGAGAGGGAGAAGCCAGAGCAATCGTTAGCACATTTCCAGACTGCCTGAGTAAGTCTCTGCCAACATGGACTTCTGTAAAGTGAGGAAGCTGAACCAGCCTGCCTAAATATTCAATTGGAGGACCTCACTGCCAGCCCAGAGAGACATGATCCTAAAAGGATGGTCTTGGACAAATGTTCATGGAGGTCACCAGACAGTGGCCACAGTCCCGAGATGGATGCTGACAGAGGGACTGCCTGGATGCATTCTGCCATGGAACCCCATTCAGTCAGACAAATCAGTGCTCCGACTGTACTTGGGCAATAAACATTCACATTAACGCATGGACACCGAGAGGAGGCCTTTGTCCCCTGCATGCCAAAGTCTCCTCTAGTGCACTAAGGACCATACTAGACTCAGCTGCAACAAGCTCATGGATGAGCACGGTCAGCTGGAAAGAGTAACTAACCTGCTCCTCCAAAGTTCATTTCATCAGTTCATCATCTTGGTCAAGAGTAGGAAAAAGCCCACTCCGGCCACAGCCAAGCTGCCCCTGCAAGCAAGTCTTTCAGAAAATTTAGGCCAAACTAAGATTTTTGAATGGGCTGGGGTCTAAGGGTAAAAGAGGTACGATTATTCCCTGTGAGAAGAATACAGACCAGCAAGTGTTCAGAAGGATCAAGCAGCCAAGACCTGGGTCTTCACTAGACAATTTCTTCTGATACTTCTTCCTGAGCAGGCACTGCCGAGAGGTGTCCTGGAAAAGGGATGAGGTTAGGGACACGAGAAGCGACACAGCGCTGAGCAGTTCCTAGGTACCACAGTTCCCAGCAAGGCTCATGGTGGAGACAAGCAGGCTAGATATTCCCCAAAGGAGCCCACAGAGAAGAGTTAAACAGATGGGAGGTCCATACCTCCTCATATCCAGCATCAAAGATGTAGGATCACCACTGATGGACAGGTAGATGCAGGTGAGATGGTCTGGCTAACACTGGAGTTGGGGCTGTGCTTCCCATGCTGAGAAATTGCTGAGGCAAAGGATCGGCATTGCCCGTCCTGCCAGTGAGATCTCAGGGGCTGTCAAACTGGTAGGAGAACGGAGCCTATTGCTGGTGACACAACTCACCAGAGAAGAGCATCTTGCACACACGGGTGGGGGAGATCTCAGTTTCACTGCAAATGAAGTCCTGAGAAGCAGCGTGGGACTGGGGTCCCCGCGTGTCCTGGCACACCAATGTCTGGCAGCACCAGCTGCTCCTGTGGGCAATGACTGCTCGAGGCAGAGACGTCGGTCCTTGCGTGCTTCATGCTTGAAATCTCTCGGGGTACGTGCTCTACAGTCCTGTGGGTTTCTTAAGCAGTACTGAGAAGCCGAGGTACATGTCATGGATTATGCATGGGGGGAGCCAGACTTAGCCAGCCACTCACAGAGATCTCCGCAGCAGAGAAAGAGCAGAAAACTCCGCAAATAGACATACGGGAAAGGGGATCTGCATGAACCAGAAGAGCCTGCGGGCAGGATAGAAAGCGATCCCTGATCTACTGCACGTGAGGCATCTATCACTTGAAAGAAAAAGCCCAGGGCCTCACCTCCCCACCGGCTCTAACTGGCCAGCTTAGCCCGCGCCGAAACACCAACACGTGCCTTACCGTGTCTCGCAGGGGCAGGCGGAGGACCTCACCCTGCCCAAACGCCGGGTGGATGCACTGATGCTCGCAGCCCAAGCCCACAGCAGCGTTAGATACGGAGATAAACCGTTGCATCACTCGGCCCCCATTTTATCTGCCTTACCTAATCACTGGGGAAGCTCGTGCAACGGCCACCCAGGCAAATGCTACAAGAGACGGGGGGACAGGGAACCCCCCACCGTGGTTAGGTTGAGGCTGGACATGGGGCTGAGGGCAGGCGAGAAAATGCTCTGGGATGCCCTGGCGTGGCAGAGGAGACCAGGCGTGGGGAGAGGAAGGTCCACGAGTCACGTTCGGCTTCGTTTCCAACCCCTCGGCCTCGGCCCTGAGGATGCTCCGGGTTAAGAACAAGGCACCGGTGCTACGCGTGGCCCGTCGAGGGCCAGCGGCTCCCAGAACAGCGACCTTGCTGCTGTCCCATCCCTGGCACACCCAAGGGACGGCAGCATCCCATGGGAGACCCCCACTGACGTGAGCTCGGGGGTCCGAGGGAGGACACCCCCCCACACTTCAATCTGCGTGGCAGCACAGGGAGAGCCCGCACCCATCGACGCCGTAGAAAAGGAAACCGTCCCGTTTAATGAGCCCTCGCCCCCGTAACACAGACGCGAGCGCACCGACAACGTGCGGCAAAGCAAAGTGCACGGTGAGCGGGACTTGGCCCCCGCCCCAGCCGAGGCAGAGGTTTTTTTGGGGGGGGGACACGACTTGGGGTGCCCGGCACGGGGACCGGCCGGAGCAACCCGGCCAGCAGCAAGGATAGAGAACGCGCCGGGCTCGGTCCAGTTGGCACCAGTGTGAGGTCCAGTTTGCAGGGAGGTACGGCTCTTGTTCGGCTCCGCGTGGTGCGGGGAGGGCAGGGGGCAGGTCAAGCGTACCTGGACGGAGGGAGAGGAGGGGGGTCTGGGGGTGAAGGGCGGGCCTGGGGTCAGGTCCCGGAGAACTCCGCCGTGGCGGGGTTGGAGCCTCCCTGCCCGAACCGCGGTTTAACCAAAGCAGGGGAAGGGAATAGAGAAGGGGCTGGAGGCTGAGCAGCCCAGGCGAGGGTGCTCAGGTCTATCTAGCTATTCCCATTTGCGAGATATTCGGTGGCGGGAGGGTGCGGGATCTGCCAAGCACCCCAAAAACGGGAGTGAGCCTGGGTGACAGACGTTTACCAGCGGCTCCACGTCCCTGACAGTCTCTCCCAGGCGTGCCAGGAAGGGGGTCCGAGGGAGCAGGGCCTCCCCTCATTATCTGATGGAAGCGTCGCTGGGTGGGTCGCGGTCGGACTCCTCGCTCTCCTCGTTTGGGGCCGACTCGCTGTTGGAGGCCGGGGTGAAGGCAGGAGACTTTCTGCAGAGAAGAGCAAAGGGCAGCGGTCACAGCACTGCCCAGGGGGAGGGAAAGGACCCAGTTCGGCATGGGCAGGGGGCACGGAGCGAGGGGGGGAGAAGCTGAAGCGGGTACACTGCCCTGGGGCATCCATGGGAATCCTTGGGTGCCAGGGAGGGTGCCCCCGAGCACCCCAGCCGAGAGGTCCAGAGCATGAAGCAAGGGCTGGGGGAGATGCTGGAGGACCCTGCCAAAGGCATGTGAGGCTAGGGGTCAGTGAAAGCCCACCACGGAGGTCCCCAGCCTGCAGCCACCCTGGCTCCACACGCCCGTGGGGACCCACACGATGTCCCTGCGCAAGGGCAGCTCCTCTCTCCATCAGGGTGTCCGGCTTCACCAGTCAAAACTGACTCCTGCAGAGGTGGGACCACGACCTGCGTGGAGGCTGGCCACCAGGCATCCAACAGCCTCTGGGAACTGCCCTCTCTCCGTGCTGCACCAGGGCAGGGCAGGAATACTGCCCCGTGCTTCAGCTCCTGCTCACCACCACCCTCGGCTGCGGTCCTTGCGGAGAAGCACGGGTATCCCAGCTCTCCCGCTGAAGCTCACCTGTCCCCAGACTGGGTGATGAGTCGCCGGCAAGTCTCCATCTGCACGTCCAAGCCTCGCTTCATGCTGCACATCTCCATGTACTCGTGCAGGTGCCGGTTCATGTCGTTCTTGGCCGTGGCCAGCTCCAGCTGCGCGAGGGCAACGGTGCGGAGATAAGCGGGGGGCACAGCCAGACCTGCGGCTGCCGCCCCCCCCATTACCAACGACCTGCTCCAGCATGGTGTGTCCCTCCCCCGGGGACCCACTCCCCCATTTCACCCCCTTCTGTGCCATGTCCCCCCCCCGTCCTCCTCCTCCTACCTCTATTTGGTCAATGGTTTCCTGGTACTCCTTCTCACGGCTCTTGAACAACGACTCTGTGTCCTTGATCACCTTCTCCAGGCTGTCGTCCTGCTGTTGGGGAGAGCAGGAGGCATGTTTAGAGGCAGGGAGGCATCCAGCATGAGGAACCGAAGGCAAGAGAGAGAGAAATCAGAGAAAGAACTGGCAGCACCGGGAAAAGAGGAAGAAACGTAAACGGTGTGGTATAAATAAGGCACAAGTCAGTCCTGCCAACACAGGGTAGAGACCCAGGACTCGCCACGCTGGGCAGTGAGCACATCGGCCCAGAACAAGCCCAGCAATGGACAAAAGCTTTGGAGAGCACAGAGCATCCCCCAGCACGACACGTCCCCAGGGGACTGCTGAGGGCTGAAAATACGGGATGGCGAGGGTTTCGGCCAGACACCAAGGCTGCTGTTTGGGCAGTGCTGCTGCACGGCAGGCAGGTTGGCTGGAGAGCCCGAGCAAGGGACCACCAGAGACCAGACCAGCCAGAGAAGGTCTTCTGGGAGGGCTATGGCTTTCCCCACGCATGTGGGCCATGCCCTCAGCATATCTTTCAGGCTACAGGTCCCCGGTCTGTGTAACAGGGAGACCTTCACAAGGATGCGGTAATGTATTCACATGGAGAAGATGGGAAGCATCTGTACAGGCCTGCAAGGGATGGAGGGGCTGAAGTCTGGTCTTTGAGGGAGCATCTTCCCAGGCTCAGACAGGACCAAGTGTCCCAACCCAGGGCTGGACCCCCGAGAACCACCGTTACCTCCCCCTGCGCCTCTGCGGCTGCAATGGCGTATCCGGAGAAGTCCTCCCAGAGGAGCAGCGTTTCTTCTGTCTCCTCCCACGTGAGGCTGTCACAGTCATCCTCAAAGTCATATTCCCTCCTGGGGGTAAGGGAACAGCACGTCAGCACCCAGCAGGAAAACTCCAAGAGACAGGGCAGGCAGGGGCCACGTCGGTGCCGAAAGCCTCGTCCCCGCTCACAGGCAGGGCTGCAGCTCTCGGGGGTCTGGCCAGGGTGAGCTCAAGCGTGCCCAGTCCCAAGAGGCGATGGGGAAAGGGCTGGCTTTATGGTCAGGAGCCCCAGCAAATCCAGGCAGGGACCCCCAAGAGATGGGAAGAGGGGCAAGAGGAGGGGAGCCAGACCAGCTCCCACCCACGGCACGGGTGGGCTCAGGTCTCCCAGGGGGGTCCGACCACCACGGCGCAGAGCACAGGGCGTACGTACCCCGTGGCAGCGCCTCCCTTCTCGCCCACCCCTGCCCTCCCCATCCCGGGCACCGGCAGGGAGCCCGGTGCCGAAGCTTCGCTCAACTCCGTCAGCAGAGAGTGCGGAGCAGCCGCACTCACAGCTGGTTCAGCATCCTTTGCATTTCCTCATTGATACTCATGGCCGTGGTCTCGTCCTCCTCTTCCTCTTCAGGTTTTCGGGAGGCATCGCTCTCCGACAGCGAGGTGTCTTCGTCGCTGACCTGCTTGCGCTCCCGCTTCCGCCCCACCGAGGCTGGGACCTTAACGGGAGACAAGTGCAGAGACTACAGAAACGAGGCCGGGTCCGAGGTGGGGAGCAGGTAGTTGGGAGGAAGATGGAGGGGAAAGGAATGGCAGAGGGACAGAAAGGCAGGGAGAGAGAGAAAGACAGAAAGACAGAAAGAAAGGAAGGAAGAAAAAGCAAGAGAGAAAGAGAGAGACGGGCTCATTATGATCAGGTTAAAGATGGTGCAATGGATAAAACATGGCTTTAGCATTTTCTGAAATTAAAACTAAGCAACTAAAGATGGAATCTATGAATCTGATGAGAAAAAACAACGTGGTTTTACTGCAGAAAAACTCAAATTGCCCACCACCCCAGTCCAGAGACAGGAAAACACAGCGACAGAAACAGGAAAAAAGAGACAGAGTCTGAAAAAGGTGAAATATGTCAATATTTACAGTCCGACCTTACTTATAGAAAGTTTAAAATTTGTACACTTTCCCAACTGAATGGAACTAACCAGTTGCTTCTGTAGGGACAAAGAGAGCGAGACAGAAAGGCAGCAACATCCAGAAGGAGAAAAAGAGACAGAGAAGAGAGACAGAGAGAAGATGACGGAGAGGGGAAGGGGAAGGAAAGAGATGGAGTTAGAGACAGACACTCGAGCAACTCGTCTCCCTCCTGCAGCTGCTCCCCTACCACTGCGGGGTCCCCGGGCCCAATACAACAGGTCAGCGAGAGGTTGAGGGGACTCTCGATGGCCAAAGCAACATCTGGAGCTTTCCACCTCCTCTCCGTGCCCTTCCGCCTGGTCCTCCCGAGAGAGACGGAGAACAAGGGACCGCAAGGAGCGAGGGTGAGGGTGACCAAGCGTCTCCCCTAGCAGGGGGCTGGCGTTGTCTCTGCTACCTCCTTCGGGAACTCTCCTCCCCAGAGCCGGCGGCTGAGCCTGGAGCAGCAGCAGGCGCTTCTCACCTGAAACATCTTGATCATGTCCTCGCAGTTCCGCTGCTGTGCCACGTCGCACAGCTTGGCAGTGATGTCGATGCGCCGGCAGATGTCCATGTCCACCTTCATGGCCTTCTCCTGGATCTTGGTGTCCAGCTCCGTGATGTTCTGAACCCACAGCGCCGCAGGAGGTGGGGGACAAAGGCGGAAGATTGGGTGAGGCAAACGGCAATCAAAATGGCTGCAGGACCGCATCTGCATCCCCACTCTGCTCACTGCACCCTGGACCAACCCTGCAAGACCCCCTCCGTGCTGGACATGCCCCACCAAGAGAACCACTCTTCTACACAGCCCCACCGCTCGGGTAGGACGCTGCTGCTGGGTCGGAGAGGGGTGAGGGACTCACGTTGCTCATCAGTCCCTTGAAGACGACGAGCTCTGCCTTGAGCTGCTCCACCTTCATGGCCAGCTCCTCCTGGCAAGCTTCAGCCTCCTGGGCTTCCTGCGCCGGGGAAGATGGAGACGCGCAAATCAGCGTCAGCGCGGGGCAGCCGGGGTGCAGGGGAAGGGGGGGGGGACACGGACAGCGATGCTCACCTCCTGCAGCTCAGTCACCCGGTCCTGAAGCTGGACACGCACCGTGTACTCCTCTTCCCATCTAGGGAGACAAACGCGCCGGTCAGATCCCGCCGGCATCGGTCAGATCCCGCTGGCATCGCCGGCTGCCAAAGAGAATGGAGGGAGCGGCAGGCGCCCCC
>NW_010972664.1:23398985-23404559 GCF_000737465.1 Haliaeetus leucocephalus
GGCAAGCCCCCGCTGGCATCCCCGGCTGCCAAAGAGAATGGAGGGAGCGGCAGCTGCTCGCCCCAAAGCTATCCGAGAGGGGGTGATGACGGCACCGGGGCGGGAAGGAAAACGTGCCCAGGAATGCATCCCCGCTTGTTTCCAGACCGACGGCAGCTGCCAAATGCCCGTCGGCCCCCCACCCCGGCCACAAACCCTGCCGCGCCGCGTTCTCCGCTCTCTCCGCCGCAGGCTGGCCCGCTCCATGACAGGGGGAACTGGGGACACCAACCACAGGCTCCATGCAGCCCACCGGCCTCTCCGTCCACCCCCCGAGCTTTCAGCCTTGGGTCACGTTAGGTTCAGCTCCGACGCTCAGGAACGGGCTTGTGGATATCGCAGGGTTGCTGCCACCTGCATCGCATTCGTGACCGCGTTGGCGCGCCTGCAGCGTTGCGGTTCAGGCTGCACCGATGCGGAGGGATGCCCTGCGCCAGGCCACCCTACCCGGGCAGGGGCACAAATCTCCTCGGCTGTACTGCTGCGTAACAGGTTGGATTAAAGAACGTTGTTACATCCTACAAGGAAGCAGGATGGATGATCGCAATTCACGCCAAGTTGGCCGGCGGGTACTGTATTAGGCTCTGCAGCTTTGCAAAAGGCTGAGCTGCAAGGTGCCCGGCCTTCCTATACAAAGACACATCGCCTAGCAATTATTATATTATATTTCGCTGCATGAGATCATCATTTTGGGCCACGCTGCGGTGTTGGCCCAGTCCACGGTCTGTTGGGAGGCCACCAGGCTGTACTGCTCTTTGCTAAATGACTATCCCATAGAGCGGACAGGTTGGCACGCGCCGCGGTGCGGCACGGGGCAGGGCTGCTGCATTCTTACCCGGCTTCTGGCTCCTCTGGGAGAGCCACATTTCTCCGAGAAAGCGGGATTTCTCTGGGAAAGCAACCAGAGCTGGGCCCTGCCTGGTGCTATGGTCTCCGGTTTCTATTTAATGCTTGCAAGCACAGACACGAGCACTGCGACCCTGCACGAGGACGGGAAAAATCTCTCCTCTCGCTTACTTGCGCCAAGTTTGAAAAATAAACGCAAGGGTCTAGGAGACCAGAAAGGGTATGAAAAGCCCTCACACTTTTTATCTCGGGGCATCGGGACAATCTGACGACGTGGGAGAGTCCTGCCTTATGAATTTCTAAGCTCTTAAGGCTGGCAACGCTGCTCCTCACTCAAACAAGGACAAAGCCTGCAGTCCTCGCGTTGGTGTTGGCTCCACACCGCAGCTACAGAAGGGGAGTCACGGGGGGTTCCCATCCCTTTGGGGGAAGAGGGAGACAAAGAGAGAGGGAAGGAGAAAGTTAAAAGGTAGAATTGCCCTTATATGGGAACCGTTCAAACAAGGCCTCCCTCCCCAGGGAGAAAAAAACGCTTTCCACCAAAAGAAAAAATTTTCAGCATCTTTCTCGGCGTGGCGCTTCCTCTCTTTTTCGGTCCCCGCCTCCTTCCGGGTCTCTATATAGCCCGGACTTACTGGGGAAAGTAAAGCATAGCTGCAAATCCCTGGAAGAATTCATTTCACACCAGCGCTACGGAAGACGAGCGCCGATCAGAGATAAACACCGCTTTAAAGGCGGGCGGCAACGGGGATTCGCCCCTCCAGCGGCGGATCTGCACGCCCACCCGTTACGAACCTCTCTCCCGCTCACCTCCTGCCTGGCTCCTTCTTATTCTCCTGCAATGCACCACTCCTAATAATAACCTGCCTGCAGCGCTGCACCCGCAGCCCAGCGCGCCCGGCGGCCGCTGCCAGCTCGCTGCCGGCTGGAAGCAAGGCTGACCCACGGCAACCCCACGGCCACCGGCGCACGCCAAGGGGAGACGGGCATTTTTTTTTTTCCCCTGGTGCCGCAGCCAAGGTGGCGACCTGCCCAAAGGGCTGAAATACAGAAGGGTCCCAGCAGCAGACGGACCCGGCCGTCTCCTTGCCGGCTACGTGCCAGTCGTCCCAAAGCTGGGGACGTGACAAGATGCGGTGCTGTCCCTACGGCCCCCCCCCACCTCCCCAGGTGCGTCCCCTCGAGAAGTTCACTTAGCGAAATAAACATACACCCACCCACCCATCTTTAAAAATCCCGTTCACTGCAAAAGGCGCTGGGTGCCTTACCCGATGGTGCACAGTTAACGCACGCCAGTGCTGCGGGGCACCCTGCGGGCTGCTCGGGGCTTGAGGCTGCACGTTTCCCTCTCTTGCCACGTTCGAACTATGTTTGAGCTTCACTTCGTTAACACATTCATAACACAGGGAATGCTCTGCAGCCTGGCGCACCTCCTTGGGGGGCAGTTACAACAACAACAGACCTTCTCGTGGCCTTTCAATATGTAAAGGGGGCTTATAAGAAAGACGGAGAGAGACTTTTTACCAGTGCCTGTAGCGACAGGATGAGGGGCGACTTGTTTTAAACTGAAAGAGGGTAGGTTTAGACTGGACACAAGGAAGAATTTTTTTATGATGAGGGCGGTGAGGTACTGGAGCAGGTTGCCCAGAGAAGCTGTGGATGCCCCATCACTGGATGCGTTCAAGGTCAGGTTGGACGGGGCTTTGAGCAACCTGGTCTAGTGGAACCCTACGGCAGAGGGGTCGGACTAGATGATCCTTAAAGGTCCCTTCCAACCCAAACCATCCTGTGACTCTAACACACTGTGCCATCACACTACTCACCCCACACCTCCAGCATGTCCTCGCAGCATCCAAGATAAAAACCACTTGGGAACACAGGCGTAGCAGACAGCACAAACCTGAGGAGACCCGCAGATCCCCAGCTCTTGCCGGGTCTGTAGGATACTCACAGGCACGCTCTGCCCCTCTCCAGCCCACCTAGCCTCAGCCTGCCCGTCCCAAGCGCGGCTCCTGCGAGCCTCTCTCCCGCTGCTGCATCTCTTCTCATCCCTCCCTAATTGCCCCCGCACCCTTCCTAGATCCCAGACTTGAATTTCAGGCCCTGCACGTCCAGAGAGAAGCTCCTCCTGCTGTTGCACCGTTCCGAGTGCTGCGGGGTGCACGGCGGCAACGCTGCCCTGAAGAAAACGCAAGCTCAAGCACCCGCGCCGTGGGTCAGAGAACCGGGAATTCCCGCTTTCAGACGGTCTCTTCCCTCTGTCCCCAGGCAGGTGGCAAAGGGACGACGCCGGCCGCGCTGTCCCCACGGCAGATGAGAGCCCGCCACGGCAGGGAGGTCTCTGCTCCCGGGGGATGTCAGCCCTCAGCATGGGGAAGGGTGCGGAAACGGGATCCTCCTGTCCCATTCCCCTGTTTGGGACCTGGCTGCACCCGTCAGAAAATTCCCTGGTGCTGGAAAGGGTCTAGGGGTGGGGTCTGCTTTCCCCCAGCTCCTGGTAACACAGTCCAAAAATAGACCCCACCAACAACATTGGCCCGCAGCGGCTCGTGATGCCCCCCTGCCTGCCCCCGGCCTCCCCGCTCCCTCCGTCGCTGCCCCCCCCCAGAGCCCGCTTGCCAGAGCGGGACAGCCCCGGAAAGCTCTCCTTTCTCCCAAAGTTTCAACAGCACCGACAAACCCAACTCGGTCCCCTCTGGATGACCCATTTTGAGGGGGTGAGGCTCGAGCCCTCCGGGCCAAAAAGGTGGTTCCAGCTCCCCACTGTCTGACCTGAAAACGCAAGGCGAGCTGCCCACCCCTGGAGAAGGAGCCCAGCCCCTGGCTTAATAATAAAAGGCCTCAGGTAGGAAAGAAGAGATGCCACCTCTTCCTTTCCCTGTTGGCCAAAGCCTTATAAAGCCAAAAACATAAGGTGTCATCTCGGATCCCCAGCCTTGATCTTGGCGGCAGAGCCCGCGGCTGTGAAGCGCAGGTCGGCGGCGCGGCTCCCGTGGGCAGAGCGCACCGTTTCGCTCCTTTGGGTACGTAACCGGTTACTTTCCGATTGCTTCTAAAGCATCCGAAAGTGACTTTTCTCCCAAAAAACAAACGTGTCAGTCGCCAGCGATGGTCTCGGCCGGCCCTGCGCCCTGACCCAGCGATGCCAGCCGCCTGCCTGATCTCATCCTACGTGCGGATCTGGGAGCAGCCTCGGAAACTGGCCCGAAACAAAAGCGCCACCAGTGTGACGCGAGAGCGGCGGCCGCCCCGCACGGGAAAGAAGAACCGGCCAAGAGATTAGCTTCGCATTCTGCTTCGCCCTTCTCCGAGGCGCATGCCAGGCCGCAGCTATTTTGGGTCGGGAGGAAAGCCCCGGAGGAGCGGGGTGCTCCCGCACGGCTCTCTGCCACTGAGGCGCCGGCTGGGAGAGCACTGGGGAGGGAAAGGGCCCGGGGGGGGCCAGCCGCCCTGCCGAGGGGCTTCTCTCTCCGCACCTTCCTATGTATCCCGAGCGGCCTCCTCCTCCTCCTCCTCCCGGCAGCCTTTTCCAACCCAAACACCTTCACCTTCCTCACCTACTTTCTGGCTGCTCCTCCTTCCCTGTGCGTTTCCAGATCCCCTCCCCTTTAAAACGCCAGCTCCCGGAGTCACGTTATTTTCTCCCCCAGCTTCGCAGAAGCGTTCCTAGCCCCTCGCGCCGGGTTGACAAGACGGAAAAAGGTGCCGCGAGCATCCCGAGGGTGTCCGAACACCGCGAGGCAAGCGAGGAGACCCAGGCGTCGGCGAACGCTTGCGGGGGGTCCGCGTTTTTGCCTTACGACCTCACCTCGCGCCGTCCGGAGCCCAAGCTCCCGGGGAAGTCAGGCCGGGGCTGCCTCTCCCCGCTTGTGCCCTCACCGGGTGAAGCCCCGGGTGCTGGCTGCGGACCCCCGGGGGGGTCCCTCGGTCCCGCCGTCCCCTTCTCACCTGCGCTTGTACTCGTCGCGCTCCCTCTTCACCTTGGCCAAGACGTTGTAGAGGGCCCGGATCTCCGGGGTGATGGTGTCGATCTGGACGCCCACCCCGTCCGGGTGGACCCAGGAGACCCCCGGTCCTTGCACCAGGGTGGTCTCCGGCCCCGGCCCCAAGCGTCGGGCTTGCGAGAAGGACCAGATGGTGCCGGGCACGAAGCGGGAGGCGGCGGGGAAGGGGGGAGGCGGCTGGCCGGGGGGGGCGGGGCGGCAACCGGGAGAACCCAGCGCCCGGGCCGGGCTCAGCCCCAAGCCCAGCCCCAGCCCCAAGCCCAGGCTCCGGATGGGACCGACGAAACCGGTCTGCACCGCCTGGTCGCGGCGGGGGGGTCCGCGGCCCCGGGTCCCCCCTTCCTCCAGCGCCTGCTGCAGCTGCTTCTCCAGCTGCCGGTTCCGCCGCTCCAGTTCGTGGACCTTGGCCAGGAAACAGCGGAACCGCAGGTTGAGCGTCTTCAGGACGCTGATGTTGGAGCCCAGGTCGTTGCGGAGGGCCATGGCGGCGGGGGGAGCGGGGAAAGGACCGGCGGGGGGCGAAGCGGCCAGCTCCCCCCCGAGGGGCTCGGCGGGCCGAGGGGCCGGCGGCGGCGAGGAGAGCTCCGGGCCGGGGAGCCCCTGCTGCTCCTGCGGCAGGAGGAAGAGGTTGGGGCCGAAGAGCGGGTTCATGGCGGCTGGGACGGGGAACGGAGCGTATGGGGGG
>NW_010972664.1:23404569-23439217 GCF_000737465.1 Haliaeetus leucocephalus
AAACGGCATCGCTTTCCCCCTGCGCCCCCGAAGCCCCCCTCGTTATCCTCACTGCACCCCCCCCAAAGGCAGCCCTGTCCCCCTCCATCACCAGCCGCCCACGAGAGCCACCGCCGGACAATGGCGAGCCAGAGGGCAGAGGAGGTTGCGTGGGGGCCGCCAGCCTCTCAAATATCACGCTTGGCTTGCGACTGGCTTTCGCCTTCCTTGTTCACAAAGCGGCCTCAGGTCTTCTTTCCTGCCCCCTATTTTAAGCCTTCTGTACGTCTTTTCCCACTGTCTCTCCCCGATCCCCAACCTCAACCCCGGGTCAACGTTGCAAAAAGCACTGGCACGGTCCCTCACCCCGTTACCCGGTGGGAGGAGGCTGCGCACAAATCCCTCCGTACCTCAACGCTCACGGATGCAGACACCCGTGTTACTTTGCCGTCTGCGCCCTCGTGGCCCGTTCCCCCAGGATTTCCAGCGCTCGGCTGAGCGCGGCGTTTGCGCAAACCGGCCTCCGAGATCTCAGCTGAGCCGTCGGCAAAGGGCGAGCGAGCGAGCAATGGGTTTAAATTAAAGGAGATGCCCAGCGCTGCGCTGCATCGAACTCTGTGGCAGGAGCTGGGCAGGCTCCGGTGGGGCGATGTGCTGCAGCCCTTCCCTTGGGATCTGAGGTACGGCTTGGTCCACGCTTCCAGAAACTTCCCGGACCCACTGAGGATGGCCAGCTTTGCTAGTCTTGGCCGGGAATCTGCCTATTGCATTTTCCCCGCTGCTCCTCCTCCAGGCCTACAGGGCTCCTCCATCCCTCCATTACTCCTCTGACTTCCTTGCCTGGGAGCAGACCAAACCAAATTTGTTGCCCTGTCCTGCCTCACCGTGTCCAGCATCAGTTTTGTCCTGTTACCTGCCCGTCTCTCCTGTCCTGCCCTCAATGCTGGGCTCCCCGCAGCGGCCCCCATTTGCATTTATAACACCTCCTCTCCCACCAGTAACCCGCCTGCATCCTCCCTGGCACACCCATGACCGCTGGAAGTCCTAACTGGATTTCAGTCCCTCCCATACTGGCTAAGGGTGGGAAGCAAAGGGAGCTTTCCTTCTCCTTCTGTCACCTCCTTTTTAACAGTTTTCCTCTTCTGAGGCAGCTGTTCCCTTGCTCTGCCTCTGACCCGAAAGGCTGAGCCACGTCGAGCAGCGTCAAGGGAGAGGAGGGCAGGAGATCCTCATCCTCCAAAAACCCTCGCTGCAACAGCAGCCTGTAGGGAGCCATGCGCCCAGCAGCAATACTACCAAATAAACAGCCAGGGAAAAGGGAAGGACAGACGGCCAAGAGGGATCCCGGTCAAAAAGCTTGTTTTGAAGCAGCAGCTCCAGCTCGCAGACCTCCCAGCACGTGCCCTGGAAACCATCGCTGACTCCCTTCTGCCTGCTGCCACCTTCCTTCACCCACCCTCCCCGCCGCTGCCACAGCCGGCATGCACAGCAAACCGTGTTTTTTTCTGCCAGCATCCTCCCCCCTCGCACCCCCCCTGATTTTAGCCCCCGTACCCGCCAGCCTGTTCGCAGTCCCCTCCTGTCGCAGGCGAGCAGGATCCAGCAGCGGGGCGATCTGCTGCTGCGCGCAACCGGGGGGAGCACGGGCAAGAGCAACCCCACAAACCGTGGAGCAAGTGCTCTCCCAAGCTCTGCTTGGCCTGCTTCTGTCCTGCCGGGGAAACCCGGCGAGCAGAGCTGATTAATGACACGCCAGCGGAGGAAGGCATCACCATCCATCAGGAGAAGCTCCTTCACCGGGAGGCCAGCGTGGCGCCGGAGCAGGTGGCGGGATCTCCGTCCTCGGCGGTCCTCAGGGCTCAGCTACGCAAAGCCGCAGCGATGTGACCTCGTGCTGGGACAGCCCTGCTTGCAGCTACGGACCTCCAGAGCCTCTTCCCATCTCCTGGAGAGGACAGGGCAGCCTGGAGCCTCCTTTTTTTCCTAGCTTCCCTTCCTCGGGATACTTGCTGGGATAAAGGATTCCTCCTGAGACGGAAGATGGCTGGGGCAAAGGGCCAACCTCTTCTAGTTACTCCTGAGGAAGCCCAGCGCCTAGAGACAATCCTGCTACCCAGGGGACCACAACACTCCTCCACCTCACCCCAGCACAACAACTCCTCCTCCTCTTCCTCATCTTCCCTTCTTGGTTCACCAAAACCTCTGTCACTTCTCCAGACCCTCCAACAGCTCCAGCCCGGAGTTCATCAGCTCGGGCTCAGCAGTGGCACTGCTGGACCCGACCTGCTGACATCCAGAGCTGCAGCTCTTACAATTGTACCCGTAGCCAACGTCAAAACAGACGCTTATTCGCGAACGTGCTGATATTTATCTTGCTTCCACAGATTTTAAGGCCGAGAAAAAAGCACTGTGTTTTCTGACCCCGTGCAAGACACAGTGCAAATTTCTGTGGCTAACCACCTATTAAAATGGCAGGCCTTGCCTCTCATTTGAATTTGCCTGGCTTTAACATCCATTGCCAGTTTGAGATGCTCCCCCTCTCCCAGATTACGGAACCTCTTACTAGCCAACGCATCCTCCTTGCAAAGGTGCTTCATAGGTGAAACCTGTTCAAATTAGCTCCACAGCTTTCCTCGAGGGTCTTTTTTTAAAGCATAAGTCACAGTAGTAACCCCACCTCCCTGCTCTCCTTCGCTCCGAGTACCCCAGTGCTACCTTCTCCCTTGTACCACACTGCTGGAACATTTCAGCGTAAACTCTCCAGGTCTTCCAACTTCCAGGATGCTTCACTAAAACTGACCCCTAAAATTGCTTCTAGTCCCAGAGGCAGGTGCTGCGATGAACATGCAACTTTTGGGCACCTTGCTGCCTAGCAAAGCCGGCAGCCCAGAGTTAGCTGCCTAGATTTGGGTGTGAATGGGGAGAAATTGGCACAGAGGAGCAGCTGCCAACAGAAGCTGGGTGATCACCACACTAACACACACAGAGAAATGTCCCTGCCTAACAGCAAAGGAGGGAATGGGATTTTCTCTTAAAAAAACCAGACGCCAGTCCAGGAAGGAGTTTTGTAAGCCAGGTCTTGCATGTGAAGCCTGTTCTAGGTAGTACAGCCAAAAGCCAGGGACCTAACTGACCTTACTCTTCTCAGCAATTCCCCTACATCAGGCAGGCACGACTCGCAGGCATCCTCTTCGGGGGCTCTCCGCATCCTAGCAGGGATGGACAGCTCGGGGGAGCAAAACTTACTGATGTGAGCTTGGGCATTTGTGGGTTCAGCCCCTACAAAAGCGTATATATCTGTGGAGTTACGTGCAACGGGGTGTGTGCTCGAGGATCTGAATTTTATACCCAAGTGCCTGAAATGTGCAGTGCAGGATTTCAGTCCCTTCCTCTAGATACAGCCTGACACGAGACGCGGAACAGACATTACAGCATATGACATCACTGGAATTAGCGACCGACCCGCATTGCTGCTGGAGTCTCTTCTCGTTCCATTACGCACTATTGTCCCCAGAAGTCTCCGGTTTCCTTCCTCCGCCGTGCCGAGGGTGCAGCAGCGCAGTGCCCGGCGTCTCCCTCCCGCTTTGCAGAGGTGAGCTGGCCGCGCTCCAGAGCCCGGCAGGCAGGAATTGCCAGCTGGCCGTCCTAATTGTACCCTGATAAGGCTCCTCTGGTAGACTTGTTCCTCTCTGTTTTGGGGAGAAGGGTGTGCAGAATCCCCACCGAATTCAAGATCTTACAACGCGCGTGGTATTTCTCCCGCCGCGCTGGCTGTCATTAATGCAGGACCTCACCTCTCCCATGCACCACGTTTGTTTTGCACGGTTCTGGCCTTGTTTGGCCTAAATAACTTTACAGCACGTGGCAGCTCTATCACAGAACTGCTTACCCTTTTTTTTTTTCCTCCAAGACATTAAATGCCACCTCAGTCACATTTGTGCACAGCACAGTGGAACGGATATCATGACACATTACACTGACTTCTCTCAACCAGCTTTTAATTTACGACTGCGTTTTTACTCCTCAGATCTGCTTTCAACCCTTGCTTTGCCTCAGTTCTTGCTTTTGCTCTGCCTCAGCTCTCGCAAGCCACGTTATCGGCAGCTTTCAGATATTCAAATACGTTAAAGGAAGGTGCTGAAAGATGATCCAGTAGTCACGTTTTCCAAAAATCTCAGCTTTCAGCTAACAAAAAGATTCCCAGAGTAAGAAGGCAGCTGCAAACGCTAGTGTGACCAGCAGCCTCGTACCAGAACGCCGCGGGAAGCCACCAATCTTCGTCCCCAGCTGCTGCGTCCCCAGCACTGCCTCCGAAGCTCGATGGCAGCAGCGTTTCAATGTCACGCTCAACACTCTCTCCCTGAGCAGTGGTAACTGCAATGGCCGAAATAAAGAGCAGAAGGGGAGCGAACCACCGAAGAGAGCTGAAAGTTTCCTTTGTCTCTCCCCAGCTGTAGCACAAGGTTTGCAGGCAAGCAAAGCGAGTGGAACGGTGCTCGGTAAGAGAGGAGTTTTATTGACGTGGTTAAAGCAGCATCTATTCCCACCTTTCGGAGGGGACTGACGTGATCTGGAAATCCACTAGAAACCAGACGGTTAAGTTGGGATCCCAACCAAGAACTTTCTATCCCTGCTGCGGGGGTTATCAAGATAAACGGGTTATCAAGCCGAGACTATGCGCTAGCATAGGAACCTCAACAGGCAGCAGCAGCAAAGCGGGAGAGGTTAGCATCGCTCCTGAACGGGCAGGCTCACGGCTTGCCAGAGGTAAAAGCCCTTCTAGGTACAAGTCACCCGACAGCTGGAAGATTGCCATACGGCTGCAGTTTTGAGTTGTATGCTTAAAATGCTGTCTTTCATCACTCCTGGGGAAATCTGCTAGAACTGGAAAAGAAAGAAGGCTGGAGGATATATATATATGTATATAAAATACAGCTGGGTTTTCAAGCTGCGTAAGCTTCTAGCATCCACCGTATCCTGCAGAAAGGAGTTTCACAGCTACCTACACCTTTGGTGCATTTGGTGGGTCCTACGGTTTTGGGGTTTTGTGTTTATTGGAAAAGAACAAGCAGTTGTTCCTCATTCATCTTCTCCACGCCACTAACAATTTTACACATTGTTATATCACTTCTTTCCCCATGGTCACTTTTTCCAAGCTTAAAGAGGCCTAGATTCCAGCTGTTCCTCTCACAGAAACCATTCCATAGCTCAGGATGTATTTGTCCTCCCTGAACATTTCCCAGTTTTACAATCCCTCCTCAGATGGAGAGCATTAGAAACCCAGTATTGAAGTGCACACACAGGGAGGTAATTTTATACAGGGAGGCAATCATTTTCTCCATTTTGCTATCTAATAATTCCTTTCCTAATAGCACCTAGCATTTATTTAATTTTTTCTGAAAGACCCTGGAAAACGTCCCTTGGGACCAGGCAATCCAGAGCCCCCACCACACAAGCCTGGAGTGAGATGGTCGCATTCAGAGGCTCCTCCCTGCCCTAATTCACTGGGAAGCATGGGGAAAAAGTAATTTTCAACTACAAGGATACTTGGTTAACGGCTATTCAACACAAAAAGACAGAGTCAACCCCCCCCCAAAACCAGAGTCATAATAAATTCAACACACAGATACATAAGCCCTAAAAAGCAGAAGATAACACGGGCTGTAACAAAGACCGGGACTCCTGAGACACTGACAGATTGAACCATTACAGAAACCACTCAAGCGCAACCCTGAAGAGCTTCAGCCAGAAACTTCACAACTGATAAGAAAGCAAAATTATCGTAGGCTTCATGGGAAAGAGCAAATTTATTATGGGATGTTTGAGGGGAATTGTGGGACTGCGTAAAGTTCATCATGCAATGTTTCAGGGAAGATTACGGGAGCAAAACTTACTATGGGATGTTTAGGGGAAGGATGGAAGGAGGGGAAAGAGAAGCATGAAGCTAGATCAGGGAGAAGCGCACATGGGAAATGGAGAGGAGGAATAGAAGGGGCCAGTCACACAGAGACCGGCTGGTGGTCTGTGTGCCTGTCTGGCTAAGCCCTGCACCCCATTACCACCACCTGTCCTGGCCTCGTATTAAACTAATCCTAGCTGTTTCCTCTCCAGGCATGCGCATTTGTGATCTGCTAGCAAACGGTGAGCTGAACTAGCCCAGAAATAGGATAAGAGGTCCGTGAGCCAGATACCGGAGAGACCACAAGTCTGAGGACCAGCTACCAGCGATCCACAAAAGTGTGTGTGCACGATCCACTAGCATGCTCTAGGTTCGATGGGCCGGGGAGTAAGAACAGGATTAGGCCTTTTTTGCCATTCATGTTTTGCGAGTGCCATTTGTGTTTTCCTGGGCACCCGCCACAGCACTTTTCTTCAGTTTCTGCTAATCAGTCTGCGGCTGGTTGCATCTGTAGTATGTGTGCATGTGTCTGAGGGAGTTGCTGGAGTTCGCACTCAGCCTCACCACTTGCTGAACCTGGTAATATGGGAAAGCAGCAGCCTCACACGTAGCAGACCAGGACAGAAAGGATTCCCCGGATCTTACAGTCCACTGTGCTCAGCTGTCCTTAACACCAAACACTGGAACAGCGCATCAAGTTCTCCCATGAACCCAAAGCTTGGCGAGGAAAACGAATCAAGGCAAAGCCTCACATAAGCTGAGCCAGCAAGACAATTACAGAAACAAGAGTTATGGCTCAGGTCTGTTACACACCAAACTCCACGCACACTGTGGTGGAACAGAAGCTGGAGAGCACACTTAGTAGAAAGCTTATTAATGAATGGTCTCTAGAAAAAGATTTATTCACTGGAGAGCAGAACCAAAGAAGAGACTATCAACTCACTCTGACAAGGGTAAAGGACCTGGGCTGACGTTTAAACAGAAACAGCCCAGACCACTGCTTGTTACATCTCAAGGAGAAGCAACCATATCTAGGTGAACAAAAAGGCAAAAAGAAAGAACGTGATTGTACAGCTCCAGGACCAGCCGCAATCCCTGCTGCAGCCCGGGAGGCCAAGAACCAAGAGACTGCTGGGGACCAGCACAAGGGTGAAACGGGGACGATCGCAACAGTGACCTGGATTAGCACACAGTGACAACAGGGAACTAGGGACCAGCACGGGACCGCTGGCCTATGAGCTCCAGCCCTGCCCCGACGAACCACTCCGCTGACAGGCACCACACAATACACCCTTCATCCAGGCAGCTAGGATTTCAGCTCCCGCTCCTTCTTCACAAACATCCATGTTGCAGAGCGTTAAGAACAGACACCAGAAATGCCAGAGCATCAGACAGGAACGGACGGGGTTTCTGTTGCAGACGAGTAAGGGGACACAGCAGAATTCTGTATTCTGTGTTCAAGGGAAGAGGACAAGACCCGAGCGAGAGTATAAAACTTTTAATGGGTCTGTGCGTCAGTCCTTGATGCATAAGGAAAGGAGCAAATGGGGCTATAGCTGTCCCGGGTGCTCAGTGCTGCAGAGATTATCCGCACAGAGCAGGAAACACAAGGCAGTAGACGCATAGCTGCAGCAGCCTCCCACCTTTGCTCTCCGAGGGGACCAACACCCGGAAAAGCAGTTCCTCTCACTGTCCGTTCAGCTTCACTCTATGCTTCTTCCTGGTAGGGACTTGAGGACGCATCATTTTGGGAGAAGGACGGCCAGCCTTCAGTGGTCTCCTCTGTGCCTGCAGTGAACGTCTCTTCTTCAAAGCAGGCTGTGGCGGCTTCTGCTCTTTGTCAACTTTTGATCCCTCAAGTTTCCTCTTTTTTGTCTGAGGCTCCCTGACGGTATCAGGGACAGCAGATGGAGTTGCTGCTTTCACAGCAGGTTCTTCATCTGAAACGAGAGAGAAAGGTGCTGTAAGAAGAACTTGCATGGATTCTGCAGGGGAAGCAGCCTGTGAGAGCAGGCCCAGGCAGCTCGGCTGAGCGCCAGCACTAGGTTACCTTTTTGCGCCTGGGGGATGGCATTAGAGAATTTCTTGAACTTGGCAATGAAGAACCCATCCATATTGTGCGTGTGGGGATAGAAACGCCGCGTAGACTTGAGGGAGGGGTGGAAGCGACGGTCCTTGAACCTGGAAGAGGAAGCGGGGTGAGAAGTGACGGAACGCCTTTGCTCAAACCTGGCCACTAAAGGAACAGTCACCTGTGCAGGTGTGACCTGGCACGCACCTGGTGAAGCCTTCCTTGCCAAAGTCCAGGCCTGTGGCCACCAAACGAACGTTGCGTTTCTTCAGGGCATAATCCACAACCCACTCATTCTCCTCCACCTACCAGAGACTAAGCATTAGGATCCAAAGCTCGCCAGTCCCCTGAGTAGCAGATGATCACAGCAGAGCGTGGAGGGGACTTACCATGATGGAGCAAGTGCAGTAGACAATGTAGCCCCCCGTCTCTGAGGCAGCATTGACCGAATCTATAGCACTAAGAATCAGCTCCTTCTGCAGGTGAGAACAGCGCAGGATGTCTTTCTCATCCTGAAAGAGATAGATAGGTTAGGATGCCAGAGGCACAGGGAAGCACCCCAGACCTCTGTTGTGGATGGGGGGATGACAGGAGAGCAAAGCACATATGATATAGAAGGTTCTGGAGTCTTCTGCTGAGCTAACCTTAAAAAACCTAGCCCTGGTACAACATGCAGAATAAAAAAGAGAAAGAAAAAAAAGTGTGTCTCTATTGCAGGCATCTCTCAAGAACAAAGCTGCCCTGAAGTTCTTCCTCTCATGACATATACTTGAGTCCCCATCTTGTGTCCCCACTGGTCACTTACCTTGTTGGTTTTGACAGCAGGATCCTTGGAAATGACGCCTGTTCCACTACAAGGAGCATCAAGCAAGACACGGTCAAACCCTCCAAGCACCTACAAGCAGATGTACATTTGGAATTATGCTCACAGGTGAGAACTCAGAACAAAACCAAGACTAGAAGGGGAACCAGAAGACCAGGAAGGCAGGAAAGATCTCTCACTCCTCCCTGTCCACCTTCCTGTCTCCATATCAAATAACAAATACACTCCCCAGCAGCTCTGCTCATCCTCCTGTGACAAATGGCTTTGGAGAACACAGCTTTACTAAAGGGACAGCACAGCAGCTCTAGGTAAGCACGGTAAGGACACCCCAAAGCAAGCAGGAACATACCTTGGGGAACTGGCGTCCATCGCAGTTACTCACTACAGCATTGGTGACTCCCAGCCGATGCAAGTTCCCTACCACGCTACGTAACCGCTCAGCGTTGCTGTCGTTGGCCAAGATCATACCTGTGTTCTTCATAAGCTGAGCTGCCGGAGAGCAAAACACATCAGCAAGGGGCTGAAAACCTCCTGCACTTTTGCCCATGGGGACAGCCACCCCCCTCCTTTCCCTGAGCTCAGTCCCCCTCTGTTCCCCCTTTCTGTATAGACCAGTGGAAACCCATCACTTTACAGAACATCCGTCCCTCCCAAGGCTTCATGGTGGTACCTATGTAGCTGGTCTTTCCTCCCGGGGCACAGCACATATCCAGGATGCGTTCGTTCTCCTGTGGAGCCAGAGCCATGACAGGGAGGAGACTGGAGGCTCCTTGCAGCATGTAGTGCCCAGCCAGGTACTCAGGGGTGGCACCTGGGCAGGGAAGGCAGAACAAAAGATGACGACATGTGAAAGAAAGGGAGCCAAGAGTGGGTCAGCTCAGCCCTGCGACAGGAAGGGTGATCTCACCAATGGGCACAGAGGAGTCATAAATAACAAGTCCCGTTTTCGACCACTTCCCCAAGGGGTCGAGATTCACGCCACGGTTGATTAGAGCCTGCAAGACAAGAAGATGGGACTGAGATGCCGCCTCGTGTGACAGGCGGCGCAGGAGATAACCATGGGTTCCTGCTCACCTGCGCCAGGTCCCGTCGCCGCGTCTTGAGTGTGTTGGTGCGAATGGTCACAGGGCGGGGAACCTCATTGGCTTCCAGAAAGTTTATCAGCTAGATGAAAGAAGGGACAGAGAATAGAGATAAAGATTAAGACCAGGGAGGCAGCCAAATCCTCGTCAGTCAGCAAAGACACGGGCAGGGCAGGATCCTACCTCAGGGAGCGGGAAGATGTCCATGAGCTTCATGAGCAAGAAATCACTGTAGGAATAGTAGGCAGCCATGTCCCGGCGCAACAACGCGAGGTACTCCTGTCGCGTTCGTCCTTCCTCCCGCTTCACCACAAAGTCCTGCAGCACCTCCATGTTGCCCTTGATGCGTTGGTGAATGATGTGCAGGTCAGGCGGCTCAGCAGGTAGAAAGATCATTAAGGAGTCATCAACAGCCAAGACACTCACGCACAGGCTCTTTACAAGCACAATCAGTCATGCAGGACTCCTGCATCACAACAGCACCCGCAGCAGAAAGGCCTCGCTGGAATATGCTTTCATCAGGGCTCAGCAGAGGGGGGATTCAAAAGGTGGAACCGGACAAAAAAGTTTACAAGGCAGGAACTACAAGGTACTTAAAAGAATCTGGTTAGCTACTTTAGATAAACAGAAAAAACTAGGAAAAAGAAGACAACAAAAAAAGTCTTTTAATACTGAAAGCATCACTTATAGCAGAAAGGAGACTACAAGTTCTCCAAGGGTGACTAAGGGGTACAGAGGAGAATGAGAAGAGGCAAAATTAAATTGTACTGGGGGGCAGGAAATTAAAACCCACCAAAGCCCAATAGCAAACACTTTGGATGCTGGAGTGGCTGTTATCAGAGGCTCTAGGAACGGGTTAGACAAACACCTGCCAGGAAAATCAGGGTAGAGAGGAACGAACTACACGATAAGATATCCATGCGCATTTAGGACCAGAAAGGAAATTGGGGCAGGCGCCAAGCTCCATACAGGGCATAACAGATTTCCTAACTGTGCTGTACAGAAGTGCAGCGTTGTATGCTATCTATTAGGGCAGCTCATCTAAAAATACCTTGTCATGCACAAAACACTCTCGCTAAGCAAAACTCATGATGAAGTCCAAATTAAGCTCTTTGGTTGTATCTAGGCCCCGTGCTGCTGCATGCATATGGCTTACGGATGTTGCAGATAAAAAGGATATCCTCTCTCTCAATCTGTTCATCAGTTGGCAGTTTAAATTGTTCGTCTATATCCAGGTTGAGCTGCAGATCTGTGCTCTCTTCCTCCTTCTGTCCCATTTTCTGCCTGCTTGCCTCCTCTGCTGCAGCTTCCTCTTCCTCCTCTTCCTCCTCCTCCTCCTCTTCACTATCATCTTCACTGAGGCCTCCCCTAAGGACAAAGAACAGGACGGATGTTTTACGCAAGAACGGTATCACACAGGCACTTCACAATTACTGTTTCTTAGATGGCAGAGAGGACAGAATAATGAACACAGGCTCCTCATCTGACCAGGAAAGACTCTGCGGACTGGCGATGTTCTCGAATCCTCACCTGTCAGACTTCTGCTTCAGGGCAGCTTTTTCAATAGGCAGCAACTAAACAGAGACAAAAGATTAATGAAACAATATCCCCAGGTTCCCCCTTACTTCCTGCCATCAGTGAAATTTATCTGCTCTGTTTAAAAAGGATAACAAACAAAAGCACCAAATATTATTATGCTGGGATCAATTGCTAAACTTGAAATTGTTCTTGTGAAGGAAAGAAGGGGAAAGCTCTCTGCCACCTCACCATCCACCCCCCCAGTAAAGTCACCCTTTTTTCCCCAGGCCTGATGGGTCCTTTCAGCCAGCAAAGTCAAGTATTCCTTGCGCAAAAGCTCCTACCTCTTCTTCCTCTGATGATGAGGCACCATAATCATCCACCATCTCGTCGCTGCTCCCATCCTCCTCCTCCTCCTCCATCTCCCAGCTGCCCTCTTCCACCTCACCATCGCTGGATAACTCCATGTTGTTTCCTTTAGAGGGGATTTTCTTGGCTTTGGCCGGAGCCAGCAATTTTGAATTGTCATCACTGAAGCCAGACCGGCCACGGGGGGGTTGTCCTGCTGCCTTGAGGGCATGTTTCTCCTTCTGTGAGGATACCTGCTCTTTATCTACAGGCAGAAGAAATGGTTAGAAGTTAGGTGTTACTCTCAAAAGCAGCTGCCCTATTTTTTTCGTTGTTATACAAGAGAGGCCTTCATCCTAGTCCTGAGATGCCTGTCCAAGAGAAGGGACTGCTGGCTTTCATCAGTTTTCTTAATCACAAACAAGAGCGTATTCTCACCTCTGCTCTGAGGAAACTTTAGAGATCTAACTAGAATTACCAAAGAAAAACACAGCTACAAAATTCTTATGGCATTTGCTCTGACGTATTACGGCACCCTCATTCCCAAATCTTTGTCTGTCCTTCCTTCTTCCTACTGCGACAGCTTCCCAGGCTAGGCGGGACGTTAACGTGGGGAGCGTAGAAATCCTCAGCGACCCCACCTCGCTGGGGTAAATCAGAAGCGGCTTTAACACGTGGAAAAGAAACCTTTTACGGGTCTGTTCTTCTGACAGCACCGCAGCGGCCAGAAATCATGAAAAATCCGTTTGAAATAATGACATTCCGCTTGTCCCACACCGGAGCTGGCAGCAGAACAGGGTGGCTGCCGGCCCCCGCCTGGCACTCACCTGCCGGCTCCGGCCTTCCTCCTCCTCCTCCTCCTCGCAGCCTCCTCCCCGCTCCCAGCCGCCTCTTCGCAGCCCTGGATGGGGAGGAGATGCGGCGGTCAGCCCCAGCCCGGCCCGGTCACCCCCCCCCCGTCCCCGCCACCCTCACCTCTTCCTCCCGTGACTGGAAAGCTTCTTCCTACCGGTCTCCGGTTCTGAGGAAAGACAGGCGGCGGGTCAGGCGGCAGCCCCGCACCGGCGGCAGCGGCAGAGCCTCCGGGCCGGCTCAGACGGGACTTACCTGGCGGCAGAAAGCGGGCCAGCTCCACCTCGGCCCCCCGCTGCTTACGGGCCTTGCGCCCGGGGCCGCGCTTCTCCTTCCTGGCGGGGTCCAGCTTCCGCCCCATGGCGCCGGCCTACCGGGACGGCCGCCGCACGTGCGGAGCTCCCCCACGCACCGGCGCATGCGCGGGGCCTCGGTCCCGCCTCCCTCCCCCCCGCCCATTGGCTAACGCCACCCGCTGCTGCTGGCTGAGTGGCTTGGGAGGTGACGTCAGGGGACGGGGCGGGGCGTCAGGAGAGGCGGGGAAGGCGCCCGGTCCCCGCGCCGGCGGGCAGGGGCTCGGCCGGGAACGGGGCGGGGAGGGCAGAATTCCAGGAGAAATGGAAGCCCGGAACCGGGGGATAGCACAGGGAAGGGTAAGGGATCCCTCTCCCGCTTCTGTTCAAGAATAAAATACTTGGAATAAAATACAAGGAAACTTTATTTTTCAGTTTTACCAAGGTTTTGCTCTGTTTTTTTGACTTTTTTTTTTTGTACGGTTGCTTTTTGTCTTCAAGCTGCTTATTAGTGGACAAGTCCGGTCAGTTTTTGTATTAAAAAGGATCTTGATGGAGGTAGCTTTGTCTCTGTCCTGGCTTTTGCTTGGTCTTGCCTGCGCACTCGTCTCAGTAAACAAACTCAAAATAAAATTAAAAAGGAAAACTGGAATTCCAGGCGGAGGCAGCGAGCAACGCAGCCAGGTTCTCCGTGTAACAGACATGGCGCTGTGGCCTCCAGTCACTATGTACAGAGTCCATCATACATCCCCCTCTCTCCTAAGCACACTCCTTGCTCCAACGGGCTGGCTGCAGGGGAAGGAGTTTCTCCTCCTCCTCCTCCCCGGAGACCTGCGGCAGCAGCTTCCATGGAGGGAAACAGCACCCAGTCAGGAATGTCAGACAGAGGGGTAGATTGTGAAGGGGTGGGGCGGGGGGGGTCACTTCAGCTTGGCCAAAAGGTCAACAGCACTGGGCCAGGGACTCACTGCTGCTGGGCCACCTGTAGGGCGAGAGAAGGCGAGCTGAGACTTGAAGGCTCGTCAGTGGACCCCAGCTTTCCCCACAGAGCCAGGTAGCTCCGCTTATACTGACCAGAGGGGGTACGTACTTGTTGGGGAGGTGGCAGCGGAGGGGGCTCGCTGCTGCGGTTGGCCAGCCGGCTGAGGATGTTGCGCTCAGACATCTGGAGGCGTACTGCCACGGGTGGGATACGGGCAATGGTGGCTGGCAAACGAGTCACATCGGCCTTCATGTCACTCAAAAGCTCCTCCAGCTGCTTCAGAACTGGAAGAGAAAGGGACATCTGTTCAGAGGGGAAAGGGACACCCCACAGGGAAAAAGACCAGAAGGGGACAGCGATGCAAAAACACCTCTCCCAATTACCTTTGTGCAGCACAGCGTTGGCCGGTTTATTCCCAGCCATTGACTCCTTGGATAGGTGCTGGTGGCTCTCAGCCAGGCATTCCACCTCTGCAAAACGCGTGTTCAGAGCCATAGACGGATGAGATGGGTCCTCGGACATGTTCAAATAGGCGGCTCGCCGCAGCTGCTCCTCGATCACCAGCGCTTGCTCCAGGAGCTGCAAGATGGGGCAGTAATGAGAAGTTTCTTCTCAGCAGTTGCCTGCAAAGCAGCCCGTTTGCACCCCCAGTCTCTCCTGATCCAGTTCTCCACTACCTCAGGCTGCGAGATTCTGCAGCTGAACTTCCTTTCACCAGCTTGTTTAGGCTTTACTCAATATAAAGAGCCCAAAACAATTAAGGACTCCATTAAGCTAGGCCAGGTACACAAAAAAAGCAGGCTACATTTAGTTTAACAGAAGACTACCATAAATCCTCTAGGATTCTCATTCCTTCTCAGATTCTTTTTAAAGACCAAGTTGTTTGCCATTTTACTCTTTCTTTATGGAGCAAAGTGGATGGAGCTTTCTCTTTGAATCCAAGTGAGAAGTATCCCACGCTACTTGCAGGGAGTCCACAAACCGTTAAGCATTTCAGGGGCATTTGGAGAAATCAATCTGAATCGTGTTACTGCGGAACTGATCAGCCAGACTACACTGAATTAATGTTTTGCCCCACAACCGAGAACTACATGGCCTTTATTTGGGTTGGTCTTAAATCACTCCCAGAACTAAGCTACAGTCACTCCCAAACAGGTTGAGGCAGAGACTGAAGGCAACCCTTTCACCAATCCATACAGTGTTTCTAAGTTCTGCTTAGGCACTCTGAGTGGGTTGTAGCACACCAGGCACAAGCTGTGATGCAAACAGCCACTTGAACCTTAAGCATCCCGCATACCAGTTGTTGAATAAACATTTGGAGAGAGAGTGCTGAACCCAGCTCCCCAATACCATTTCTAGAGTAAAGGGAGCTCCTATCATGGAGCTACTGCATGATCCTGAGAGATACTGCTGATCTTTCTCCCCCTAAAATGAAAGGCACTGCAGAAGCCTTCACTTTCTTAGCAGAAACTCAGAACAGCAAGCTCTTGTTCTTAGAGGTGCAGCTGGCTGAAAGGCACTTACCACACTGAAGAGAAATCCTTACCTTAAATCTCCTTGCCAAGAACTTATTCTTTATTTCCAGGAAGTTGCCCCTGTTCATCTCACCCTTGAAGGGTTCATTGAGGATGGCGTAACGTGGATCATTCTGAATATCCTGCCAACGGGCATAGCCATGACTGAGATGGGATGAGCTCAGGCAAACAAAGGCAGTGAGAACAAGGGAATACACAGCCCAGGCAGATACAGTTCTCAAGAGGGGGTGGGGAGAGGGGGTGCAGAGAGGGGAGGAACAGGAGCCAAGGAAAAGGAATGAGAACTATGTCCTGCTAAGTCTTAACTATGCTGGCAGGAAACTCCTCCTCCCACCATCACTTTCACTCTTGTGAAAGAAGGTAAAGCATTCTCTCACTTAATGTACTCCAGTCAGACCCCCGGATGGTCACCTTCACCGTGATAGTTCATGTACAAGGGGAGAGAACTGGTCTGTCAGGGCAAGGATACTTGATAATCCCAGCAAGGAGCCAGTAGTCATGACGCCGATGCCAGATCTCGTAGGTCTTCTTTGTGACAGTTGCAGCCCGCTCTTCATTCTGCCATAGGGAGTGTAGTTCTGGGAAGGCGAGAGACACCAAAACAGTTGAAAGTTATTTCACAAACACAAGCAGGGACATATAAACAAGTTCAAGCATATGAAGACTTCTCGTACCAGTGAAGCCACCATCTGCTATGTTGAACATGAAGCGCTGCTTTACTGCCTTCTTGTGCCTTTCATCTACTGACTCTTTCAGCATCTCTCCATTCTGCAGCATCACGACATCCCTCTTATCATCATCCTTTTTCTCATCTGTACACACAGGAAATTATTAGGAAGAACATGGCAGATACTACAGCAAGCTGGACCCACAAGGGATCCTTGCAGGAGAGGAGTTAAGGAAGAGAATGGAATTACTGTGACTCACCTTTCTCATCCAGAGTGATGATAGGAGGTTCAGGGGGATTCTCAATAGGTGCTCTGTCTTCCACTTTCTCCACATCAGCTACAGGAGAGAAGGGGAACATGAGACATAGGGGAACATGACAAGACCAAGGTTTTGTTCTTCAGCCTGTGAAACCTAATACTGTTCCCTAACTCCCTGTTCAAAGTTCCTGGAATAGCCCCACTGACTGTCTACATTTACACCTGTTTCTTTACATTGAAGTGCTGAAGCAAAGAAGATGCAGCTTTAGGAAAATAATATTTGAGGTGGAGGGGGAGTTATTGCTGTTCAAGGTATTAAACAACCTCCCTAGAGATACCTTTGCTTTCTACTTCCATTGGCTCATCTGGTCTCTCCTTCATCTCCGGTTCCTCTACTTTTTTTTCATCTGCTTCTGTGGGGTTCACCGGGGATTTTGCTTCCTGTGGTGGCGTCTCCACAGGTTGGGCACACTGCTGAAGACAGAAATCAATGAGAAGCGAGGTAAAGCAGTGCATGGCAACAGAAGACAGTCACAGCAGTCTGGAAAGCAAAGACACACAAAACTGTCAGGCCAATTCTGAGGACCTGAGAACTATCCTTAACTATCATTCCAAGAGCTCACCTCTGTCTCAGCAGCTGAGTAACACAGAAGAAGGGGCAGAAGTAGAGATGTTTCCAAGTGCATGAGGCAAACAAGCAACCCAACACTCACCTCCATAGGGACCTCTGTTTCAGTAGCAGCAGCACTGAGCTCTTTCTCTGGTTCAGATGACTCTCCTTGCTCCTTAGCACTGGCTCCTTCTTCTACTTTTATTCCTTCCTCTGTGTGTTCCACATCCCAGAGCAGCACAGCAGACAAAAGAAGAGAAGTCATCAGTAGGGTCTTTCCCTCACTGTTACCAAGCACACATCTCCTTTGCTCCCAGAGACTAGGCCCATCAAAATGGGACCAACACCACTCAAGATGACCTGCCCTTTCCAGCCCACTTGAAATGCTGGGCTTCTCTTCTCCCTGATGTCAGCTCATCCATGGAAAGCTAGTGTCCTCTCTTGCCTTTAAGGGCTTGCCACATGTCTTTGGCAGCCCTCCTAACATGAGAGGTAAGTTGATCTGCGTCCACCCCCAGACCCCACCACCACAGCTCCGGTGAGGGGAACAGCCAGGATGAGGTCAGGACACAGGACTGTACAAGAGGGGAGCTCTCACCGGGTGGAGGGACAGGGGCAGGCGTATTTGGCTGCGTATCGCCTGGTGTCGAAGGAGTTGGAGTTTTGGGAGAGGGCGAGCTTGGCTGCGAAAGTTTCTTGTTCTCCTCTATCTCTGCCAGTTCTGGCATACTCCAACGGCCATTCACATGCTCAAACTCCTGTACCTGCACAAGAAGGAGAGAAAGACATCATCATCGGAGGAGTCACACAAAGCTTGTCCTCAAACCACAAGAGACAGACCACTCAGCACACAACAAAAATAGGTGTGAAAGGAGCTCAGGATGCCAGTGACTACAAGTTCTATGAAAAGCAAAGGCTACATTGCTCTGCTAGGCGCCTTACCTTTTTGCGTATAAGTGACATAACCCCAATGCGAGTAAGGACATGCTGTCGAGAAAGACCTTCCCGTGGGACCCCATCCGCAAAGGTCTCTGCACCATCAGCGCCAGGTTCACATAAATGGCGCATAAACAGTGAGACGTAGGCCCTGGAGCAGTTAAGAGTCAAGCAGTTAGACTATAAACCAGGTTAGCTGCAGACATGCATTGTCAGACCCCTTCCAACACATAAGGGAAACCACTGCAAGACTCCTAACCCAGAGTAACACAAGTTCTGGGGTTGGGTTTCAGGCTCCTTTAAGGGAGAAGTTCCTGACAAGAATTACTACATGGATAAAGGACACACAGCTGACTCAGAGTCTTGAGCCAGAAACAACCGTAAGCCCAAAAAGGACTCAGGGAGAGTATTCATTACATGCTTGCATGGCCATGCTACTCCTCTAAAAGCATTTACTTTTGGTGACCGATGAGTCCAAGGAAGAGAACTAGGCACAAGCCCCTAGTCTCTTCCAGCTTATACTTCATTCCCCCACATAAAATCAGCTAATACATTAAAGGAAATGTAGTCTCTAAGGAAAGGCCCAAAAGGCCCAATTCTCATTCTTCCCCAAAGGGTCTAGATGTTGCCAGTCTTCCACCCCTGCCTAATGCAGACTCACTTGAACTCTTTCTCTGACTTGCCACGGAGGTCCCGAACAAGCCACTGAGTGGTGAAGGCATCCTGAGGTGGCATTCCATAGCGCATGATAGCATTGAGGAAGGCTTTCCGCTGGCGGGCATTGAAACCCAAGACCTAGAATGGAGGAGAAGACAGACAGATACAGCAAGAGCCATACAGAAGCAGCTAGGATGCAAATGCCTGCCCTGGTACTACTTACCTCAATGTTCCCTCCCACACGGGCAAGTAAAGGAGGCAGAGGCTTATCCTTATCATTTCTCAGGCCTTTGCGGCTAGGCCGACGAGCTGCTGAAGAGAGAAATGCAGCTAAGGAGGAGAGACAATGCACAGCATATTGTTGTGTGAATATTTCCCTTGCAGAACAGCACCACAAAGTGTATAAATCACCCAAATCAAGTCCCAGCTGTTTCCACACTCAGAGAAAGTGACCCAGGAACTCTGGCTTCACCAGAACTTACCTTCAGACCTCTCATCAAAGTCCTCATCTCCTTCTTCAGAAGCAACTGAATAGTCTGACTGATTATCTGACTGGTCATCCTGCCAGTCTGAAAGAAAAACAGCACGTGAGCCTGAGACGCTACTCCGTTACTTCCCAGCAACATATACTTACACCCATTTCTCCCTCAGGTTCCTGTGGATTTGTACCTCTATCCTCCTGTGAGCCATCATTGTAGTTAACTTGCTTGCGAATACGTTTGCCCTTGCCCAGATTCCTGGCCAGATCTTCCTGTTGCTGTTCATAATGGTGACGCAGTAGCTTCTCCCAGTAATCAGGATCCACTGACTCCTCCTGCTTAATGATCTCCCGTTCAACCTCCTCTTCCTCCTGCCACAGAGAAGTAACAAATTTAGATCCCTATGCTCCAGATCCCAACCTGCCTGAGCAGATGTATGTCTGCTCACCCTTAAAAGCATCAGACCTCAGCCTGCTTAAATGATCTTCCATCATCCAGGAGAAGATACTAGCTGACATCCACCTCATACTCACCCCCATCTCCTCTTCACGAACCACATACTGGGCCACCTTGAAGGAGCTGAGATACTCATTCATGCCCTGAAGTTCTGTATCTTCCGTTTCATCCTGGTTCCGATCCAACAGACGCTCAATTGCTTTATCATCATAGTGGATGACACTGCTGTCCTCACCTTCTTTGTTATCCCCTGAGGCAAGAGCACAGACACAGTTGCTGTGTGGCTCTCAAGGGACTAGGAAAGGGACTGCCACCCTAGACCTCTCTGTAGAGCTATAATCAGCACTGTGCCTACAGTCACTCGCTAAGTAAGGAGCCAGACCTCCCCACCTCCTTCAGTTCTACTCCCAGGCACTCACCCCCCTCAGTAGCCTCATCCTTGAAGAGCTCTTCAGTGCCAAATTTGAGAATGTCATCAAGTTCCTGTTTGGACATGGAGCCTGTCTTGGAGCCCAACCCTGGTCTCACTACCAGATGAGTTAGCATCATTTTCTTCTTGGCCACCTGAGTGATACGCTCCTCCACTGAGGCCCTTGTCACAAAGCGGTATATCATCACTTTCTTGTTCTGTCCAATTCTGTGTGCACGACTGAAGGCCTAGAAAAGAGATGCGCTCAGAACAGTCTAGAGCTACACAAGTAGTAGTCTGATACACCCCGCCTACCTCCACAAGTTTCCCAGTTGCCTTCATGGTGGCTCTTAACATCAGTGAAGGCTGGGCCCTGGAAGAACCCTCCACTATTTCACTTCCCATCCTCACTGCTCTAATTTTGCTTCACTTCTAAAGGGGAACTCTCACATTCCTTCACTCCTCCTGATGAGTTCACTTCCCCTCTTCCTCAGGGTTACTCCACAGTGAGTGGTCTCATTCAGACTCACCTGGATATCATTGTGGGGGTTCCAGTCTGAATCATAGATAATCACAGTATCTGCTGTGGCCAAGTTAATACCAAGACCCCCAGCTCGAGTTGAAAGCAGAAAGCAGAACTGCTGAGCACCAGGAGCTTAGATAAAAAGAGAGAACAAAAGTAATCAAGGGTGAGTGCATTACTCAAACAAGGATTTCTATCTGATCCACATCACCTGAGGGGGAATCGCTACTAATTTAAGATTCCAGGAGAGCAATGGAAGACTTGGGCCACAACAACCCCATGTTGACCGCTAAGCACATACAAGGCAACAGTTTTCATTTTGCAAAGAAAGTAGGAGGATCCATACCATTGAAGCGATCAATAGCTTCCTGACGCATGTTCCCTGTGATTCCTCCATCAATCCGCTCATATTTGTACCCTTCGTGTTCCAAAAAGTCTTCCAGAAGGTCCAACATTTTAGTCATCTGCGTAACAGAAAAACACCACCACAAAAGAGTGAGGGACAAGGTGATACCAGATCAACAGGCTCCTTTATCATTATCAGAAAAAGAGTTCCCAGCCTTAAGGTTTTCCCCCATATACCTGAGAGAATATGAGCACCCTGTGACCTCCTTCCTTCAGGTTCTTTAACATCTTCTGGAGCAGCAACAGCTTTCCAGAGGCTCGAATAAGAGCACTCCCATCATACATGCCATTTGGCATTTTTGGAGCTTCCTGAGAAGAAGAGAAAAGGAGTAAGGGGTGGAGGAAGAAAAAAGCTTGAAGGGATGTAACTTGGTCTTGGTCCCTAGCTGTGTCCATCAGATGCTGACTCACATCTGGTCATTTAGCTTGGCACAACCACAATGTGTACCACATGGAACACCAGTGCTACCCTGTGCCTCCTTCTCTTGCGGTTTGACTCCTAGATGCCCTCCTTTTCCTTACTGACTTAGTCTCGACTCTTACCGTCTTCACCATCTTGCATGAGTCACAACGTAGCTCCTACCTGTCATACAAAGATACTGGAAAAGGAAAGGCCTTCCAGAATGTTGGGTCTACAATAACAACAGGATGAAAAAAAACACAGAAGCAGAAAGAGAGGAAGGGGAACCCCTCCATGCTTTGCTAGGGAGCTAACTGGATCCCCAGAAACAGCCAGCAGGGAATTTGCTTATACAGAATAAGTGACTGGACATACCATAGCAGCCACAGGAAAGAGGTAGGGGTGGTTACAGCACTTCTTCAGATCCATAACAACATTGAGCAAGGAGACTTGGTTACCACCACCCCGTGCATTCAGTGCCTCAAAGTTTCTTGTCAAAATGTATTTGTAATATTTCCTGAAAAGAAAACAAAACAAAAACCAAGTCAGACACCCCTCATAGAATAACAAACATACTCTCTTGCTAAACTCTGCACAGCTCCTGGCATTACCTGCCAGCTACCTAGGCTCTGCCAGTGGCATTCACTATCTCTTTATCCCTTACATCAGAGCACAGGATTAGTCCTCCCTCTGCTATAGCAGCAGCAAGAAATCTTCCTCCTATCCACTGTGTAGAAAGCCCTATAGTGAGGATGAGGCTGTTTCTGCATCCTCTTTGAAACAGTGGCAGAACAGAGCAACAGTAGTTTAAGCAGCAGGTGCTCTCTTCATCCTCACACTCACTTCTGCATGGGGCTCAACTCCACTCTGACAATGAGTTCAGTCTTAGATGGCATATTCTTGAATACATCAGCTTTGAGACGCCTCAGCATGTGTGGGCCCAGCATGTCATGCAGTTTCTTGATCTGATCTTCCTTGGCAATATCTGCAAACTCTTCTAGGAAGCCCTCCAAGTTACTGCAGAGAAACAGACACTCAGCAAAAGCGACAAAGGAAAAAGAGCAAAAAAAATGAGGAAGGGGATAGGAGTGACAAGACAGGCAGGCTGACTTGCACTGCAAGACATACTGGAATCTCTCTGGTGTCAGGAAGTTCAGCAGGTGGAACAGTTCTTCCAGGTTGTTCTGCAGGGGAGTTCCTGTAAGCAGCAGCTTGTGCTGGAGCGAGTAACCGTTGAGCACACGGAAGAACTGGGAAGTAGAGAGCAGGGAAGAAATGGTGGGGGAAAAAAACCAAAACAACAGATCACATGAACTTGTCTAAGGCTTATTAAGTCACAAGCCTACAAAAAAAATAATTTCTCCTAGAAAAAAAAGTTGACACCAAGCTAGGGCTCAATTTAGATCACATCAGCTGTTTAGACAAGAGCTCCAAGTAGTTCACATTCCAGTCAGGGTCACTAGACTGATCTCATTTGGATCATTGTTCTGCATACCTAAAACATGACTGTAGCAAATCCTACAAGCCATCAGGTGCTGGTAGGGTTCCTTTGCTCTTTTAAGTTACAAGCTCTTTCAGACCACCAATAATTTCCAGACTGCTATACTACGTACTTTTTCTTGCTAAATTAGTGTTCCACATTCTTACAACTACTCCGCCTTGAGAATTCTAGAAATAGCTAAGTCACTCTTCCTATTCATATCAATCCTGGCAATGTTCCAGAGCTCTGAACAAGCAGAGGAGAAAAAGAGCTAAGGGTTTGCCAATCTGTCTTTAAAGTAATTTGTGCTGGTTTTCACAACAATGAAGTAATTCCAGACAGAGGTATTGAGCAGTTAAAGTACTGAACCGAAAAGCACAAGTGTACCACGTTCAGCAGCACAAATTAACAATAAGGCAGTAATTTATTTATTAGCTTGGCCATTTCTTTGCTTATTTTACACTTAGCACAATACAAGGTCAAATTTAATATAAGTAGCTTGTACTAGGTGGCAAACAAACAAACAAAAAAAAGAGAAACCCACCACCACCTATGTTTTGGTTATCACAGCAGAAGGATCCTTCTAGTGCCCTCCACAGGGATTTATCTTTCTACATAGTTACAGACAAAAAACATTCTTATTTTGGAATCAATGATTATATCTGCAAAACTTTGGTAGATAACCATAATCTGTCAAGAAGCATCTGACCTGTTTTGCAGCGAAACGTCTGAAGCTGTCCTTAGGGGACAGGAAGCTGCTCAAGAAAAAGGTAGATTTAATGGTCTTGGTGGATAACCAATTGTAACTATTAGTCATAGAGCAACCTTGAGCCTTTACATCCTTTTTCAATTTATGAATATTAATAGTAAGCATTCATTACTGCTTCCAATAATTTCAATGCTAAGCATAGAATGGCATCCAGTCTTAGTGCCTACAATAAAAAAGATCTGGAAATTGGACTGCAAGCACAGCTGTGATGTCTCAGAAAGATGCCTCATGCCAAGATCCAAAAAGCTAAAGCCATTTAAAAAAAAAGAGAAAAGAAGAAATCAAGAAGCAATTTTGTTTTACACAGTCTCCAAGAACCTCTAAAACCAGATTTCCAATAACAATTGTTTTTAGCCTAGTCAGCACTAGAACCCAGCTGGAGACAGAAAAAATCGATATCAGAATTAAGGCACAAGGGATTAGGGAGGGGCTGGATTAAGAAAGTATAGTCAAGCCTACTGAACTCAAAAAAGCTTAGTTAAGGTACAGCCTCATATAAAAGCAGCTATATAGCTTTCAGCATCTACTCAGACATTTTTGAACACCTCTGTCCACCTCTCCAATTCCTATAACATCTAATTAGTTCTGCTACAAAGCTAGATGAATGCAGACAGCAAGCCTACTCTGGAAGCAGGACAATTATGCTCATGCAGCTTGTTTTATGCTCAGTATAGTAAACCTTTCCAGAACAGAGGCGGCACAGATATATGATCTGCTTTCAGAGAAGCCAGTCTGTATTTGAGAGCAACAACAGCATCCAGGTTTTTCTGTTTTCCAGTCTACACCAACTGCCTATTCACCCAGAGAGAAAGCTGTTTTAACCAGTGATATGTATAAAAGTGAAGTTGTTGCCAATGATAATCAATCTTCAAATGAAGGCTGTTGATTTTTTTTTGTTAAAGAATGCATCAAATTTACTAATGAACTCATGACTAAAGAGTTAGCAGACAAACTTATGTGCTTAGGAACAGCTACCTAAACTCCTGAACACTCTCTGCCCATGCCCCCCTGCAACATATGCCATGCCTATAAACCACCTATGCTTCTCTGTACCTTAGACTGATTGTTCTTCAGTCTGTGAGCTTCATCCACAATGAGACAGGCCCAGTCAATAGAGCCTAGTATGGCCATATCAATTGTGATCAGTTCATAGGAGGTGAGAAGCACGTGGAACTTCACAGCAGCCTCCTTCTGCAAAGGAAAAAGATGAACATGGTAATGGGATAGGGGAATGCCCCAGGACAAAAGTAGATGCAGTGTTTCTCCAGCAAGTTATTCTGATGAGCCCTGGTCAAACAGCACATCAGAAACTTTTCACACCCACAGTTTCCTGTCACAAGATTCAAAATGCTACCCAAACCATTCTAGCCTTTTAATCCCCCATTTCTCTCTTAACACATAAGTCTCCTCAACCCCCTCAGTACCTGCTACTTCTGGACAGTTGCCAAATGTTGTAACAGAGAAGTTTAACAAATAAGCATCAAATAGAGGCATGTTAAGGAAATGAGATTTGGATAACAGTGGCTCATCAAAAAGCTAAGACTTAAAAAAGGTAAGTAGTTTATCATGGAACTTTAAATTACTGTTAGTATTTAATGCAGTTCAATTTCAAGGGAAGCAAAGAAGTCCCAGCTATCTCTGCCACTGGAAAAGCTTTAGCTCCCATCTTGCTTTTACCAGGAAGACTAAAGTTCTACAAAAACTAGCCCCCTAGATCAGGCTCTTCACTCCTGTCAGGGCAAAGAATGCCATTTCTCAGATGTCTAGGTATGGCCTCACTGTCTGTAATCTCTGAGGAACTGGCTAAGTTCACACTTCTTTGTATGTTTGTCTTATTCATAGAGTGGCAATTCTGACATTGACTTAGATCTGTAGAAGTGATGCGCAACTTCACAGATTAAGTAGAAGAGATAGAGGGACTTGCCTATGGTCAGTATTACCTTAGTCAACTCTTTTTTCAGTACTAAATTAGTTCAGACTAGTAGGAGTGTTTAAGCAGTCTAGAACGGGAGCCTAAATGCCCACTAGTCATCAATTTGCAGTTATTTCCCCTTGGAAACTACACGCATAATCAGTTCCCAGAGTATCTGAATCTCAGCTGCCAAAAGCCAGTCCAGTGCATCTCTTCTTTCAGTTCAGGCTTGCATTACAGCAGAGTTCTGTACCTTCATTCTGGATGCTTTTTTGCCTCCACGTATGGCATTATCCTCAAATGTGAACTCATTCTCACGGATAATGGCTCGGCTATCTTTGTCCCCAACGTAGGTCACTACATACATATCTGGGGCCCACATCTCAAATTCTCGTTCCCAGTTGATGATTGTGGACAGCGGGGCACTCACCAAGAAGGGACCCTTTGAGTGGCCCTACAAATAGAGTCAGTAAGAGCATTAGATGAATGCAACCACTAACACAGGCAGCATCTCCCTGGGTAGTGATCTCCCAGCTCTCACCTCTTTGTACAAGGAATATAGGAACACAGCTGTCTGCACAGTCTTTCCCAGACCCATTTCATCAGCCAAGATTGTATCTGTGCCCTGGGCCCAGGAGAAGCGCAGCCAGTTCAGTCCTTCCAGTTGGTAGGGATGCAAGGTCCCCCCTGTTACATCGAGGTACTCTGGTTGCCGGTCATATTTCACTGTTGGCTACAGTGGGGAAAAAAAGGAAGAGTTGAGATCCTTTACCTTAGCTAGGCAACTACCAAGACTCCCTTCCCAGCCACCCATATATTCCCTACTGCAGATGAGACTTCACAGATGACAACCAGACTAGCACCAGACAAAATTCCCAAATGGCCAAAGGTATCAACCAAAAAGCCCTTTTTTTTTGTGAAATCCTTTTGCCAAGAGCCAGCCAGCATCTCACCCAATGGACAAGATGGGCCTTTGTCTGAAGGCTCTATAACCTCTTTGTTCTTTGGGCCAGGAAGGAACTCTAAACCATATGGCTCTTCACTCTTCAGTTTCCCATTTACCTGCCTCCCTCCCCAAAGTAAGCAACTGTATCAGGTGGTTCCTAAGCAATAAACAGTAACTTACATCTACTGTGGGAGTCTCAGGGGGCCTTTCCAGTTTCCGCATCTTCACTTTCTTTAACTTCTTACCAGGTCTGCCCTCTTCACCTCTCATCAGCTCCCTATGCAGACAGAGTCCCAAGAACGTGCAAGTTTAATGGCTTTTGTAACGGATCAAGGGAAAACTACTGCAAAGAACAGGAGGGTGATCACCCAACTCAAATAGGCTCAAGAGAACAGGGCTGGAACTTTCATGAATTGGTGGTGGAGAGGCACAAGGTCCCTGCCCAAAGGAATAAGGAGTCAGCAACAAGAAGATGCTTCTTTGCTATTATCTCCATATATTAATCCAGCCAGTGCTAGGGGCTGACATACTCCAGTGTTTTCTCTTGAGGGAAGGGAAAGGAACACCACCTCTAGATACTTGTCTTACCTGTGATTCCAGTAGGCTTGCTTGTAGAGGTCATAATCTTGGATGTCCACATCTTCACTTTCCCAGGATGCCTGGTCATAAGGTAGGTCTCTCCATTTAATCAAATAGTGGACATTCCCCTTCTTATCCACACTGCAGAAGAAACCAGTCAGTCTTAAGCACAGTGAAATGACAGTATTCACCCAATCCTCTCAAATGGGAGAGGGGAAAAGGATTCCTTGATGAAGCAACAGAAACAGAAGAACAGCGTCTGTCATACCAAAGGAGCTCCTGCTGTTTCCCCCAGTCATATTGCAGTTTACCTTATCCATTCTCCCTTAGCCCTGCTTAAGGTCTTTGCTGAAAATCCCTTTGCTACTTCCCCTACCTATGGTTAAGGATCCTGTGGATCATCATCCACTCGGGCTTGATCCCATATCGATAGAAGCGCTCCTCCATCTCAGCATATTTGGGGTCCTTGTTTTTTCTCTTTCGGCTTTTCTCCTCTTCCCCTCCAAAGTCCCCTGAGGGTGGCTCATCCATATCATTTTTGCGTTGGTAGTTACGAAACATGACCTGGCAGTGCAGCTCCAGCTGGAGCCAGGACAGAAGCAGTTAGTAGGTGTTTTCCCCTCAACCAACCAACATACCTCCCCACAACTATCCACCCTTATGATGTGGTTAGAGTCCTCCGCTCACCTGCAACTCTGACACCCATGAGCAGTGCCAGTAGGACATGCCCTGCCACTTGACAAAGAACTGCCTTTCAGGCCGACCCTCCAGAGGCTTAGGGGGAGGAGCATTAGGGTCTGCATCAGGTGGACGTGGTGGCGGGGGGCCAACTGGGGGCTGACCCCATTTCCAGATCAGGATCTTCTGCACCTTTCCTTTCAAAGCTGGGCACTGAAAAGTTAAACAAAGCTTGTTACATCAGAGTGTACATACTCTTAACACACAAGCACCAAGTAGCAGAAACATACAGAGTCACAGTTCTCTTCCTTCATTACAGCTTAGACTTGGAAGCTTTCATCCTCTTATCTCCAGCATTTCTTTGAGCTTTCTCCAGTTTGTCTTTTCTTCCTAGGACTGACAAACCCCAAACTGAATTCTGTATCTCAATTTAGTTGTCTCCCCAGGGCCACACCAATTCAGAAATTCTACAGGAAATACAGAAATTGCTAGGCTTTATGAGCCCAGTAGTCTATCCAACCACAACTCCATTGAAAGTTTGTAGAGAAAATATTTTGCTGTAGAACTAATCAGCCCAGCACAGGGATATGTCCTGAAGCAGCTTCTTTCGTTCATCATCTTAAAAGTCCTTATCACCTAATGAAAGTACCTAACACCATTTATAATACTTCATTTCAAGAACTTCCTGGAAAAGTGTGACATTTCTCCCAACCATCTACTACAAAAGGGCTTGGCATTACAGAGCTTGCAGTGCAAAAAAACTGTTTGGCTCAGCATCAAAGTATTTTTTTTAAGCACTGGATTTGCTTGCACTCATTGTCCTGCTTCTACGTACATACAGGATCCAAGAAAATTAAGCCTTTGGCATCCTGAACCCAAAACTGCACAACTACTCAGCACATGGGCAAACCTCATGAGACTCAATGCTGTAACCCTGTGCTTTCTGCTGTCTGGAGAAAGCAGCCAATCGACAAGGTGCAATCCAGCCACAAAAAAATCAGCCCTCGCTGTTTCATGACAAAAGTGTGAGAGGACATAGACTCTTCCGAAGACTAATCATTTCTGGGAAAATATGATGATCCAAGGGGATTAGATTGATCATCTCTTGTAACAATAGGAGAATGGTACTAGCAGAAACTCACAGTGCAACGAGGACACAGCCACTCTCCATTAGGAATCTCTGGCAATGGGGGATTCAGACAGTGGATGTGATAGGATGAAGGACAGGCATCACAGCACAGCAGCTCTCCTCCATCCTTGCAGACTCTACAGAACTCCATATGATGGTCATCCTCTTCCTCAGCATCCCCCACAACATCTTCCAGGATTTCCTCACCTTCAGAGTTATCCTCTTTTGCTTCCCACTGAATGCCCTCTTTTTCCTACAGGAGAGGGAAATCAGAAAACCGAAGTCACACATTTGTGATTATTTTATGACCGCAGAAGAACGGCCCCAAGTCACTTGACATCCCCCTCCATGATCTCTTGCACAGTGTGGGGGAATCCAGTACTTACACAGTGTGGGCAGCTCCATTTGCCCTCTGGGGCTTTCTCCATGTCTGGGTCCAGGCAAACCATGTGGTAGGCACGAGGGCAGGTATCACACAGTATAATTTCTCCTCCCTGCTGGCACACCTCACAGTAGTCCTGGTGATCAGTCTCATAGCCATCCACAGCCACTGTGGAGTCCTCCTCACCTGCAGAGGGTGGTGAGGAGTTACAGCAGTACAAGCCACAGGTACAGGCTTCCTATAGCAAGGGAGGGTACTCACCCCACAGCCTATGTAGTAATATAGAGATCCAGAATCCAAAACTCTTGCTCCATCTATGTAAGTAAATAGGGCAGGGAGCAAGAGCAAAACAAGCCCCTTTGTGCCTCCTTCCACCCATGAAATTAAAGGTGTAGCTGAGGCCAGGAAAACTCAGCACTGTGTCTGTTCCCCTACCAAGGTAAGAAAGAACTCCTGAAAACCTTTTCCTTATTAAAAATAACATCAGGTTCTTCCTTCACAAACAATTTTCCTCCCTCAAGCATGCTGTTAAATACCCAAATTCTGCACAGACATTCCTCTAATCTTTCTACACACTTAGCTGCGCTTCCAACTCCAACTGACAGCAAGCATCAATACCTTTCTTTTTCTTTTTCCCAGCTTTGAGTTTTTTGCGACTGCGGCTACTACGGCTTGTAGACCCATCTGAAACAGAGTAGCTGTTGATGCTGGCATCATCAAAGTCTGACTCCACATCCAGATCATCATCTTCACTCTGAGGTAGATTAAAAAAAAGCTATGCTACTGAGGCACCCATGCTGAGGGCTGCAATCAGACATACATCCTAGCATTTCTAGCACATCATCACCTCCTCCTCAGAAGGTCAAGGAAGGAGCATCACTTACTGATGATCTTTTACGCTTGGAACCAAATCCTCCCAGTTTGATTTTCAAAGGTGCCACCTTCTTTGTTTTAGGTTTCTTGATATCAGGAATACGAGGACTGGCCTTTGGCTTCCGCCGGGCATTGGGTCCTGAGAACAAAGGAGCTTGCACGTCAGAAGGACTACTGCTTTGGCACCACTCACCATCTACCATTCTGTCAGATTCTCCATCTCACCTTTGCCCTCCTTTGTCTTGGCTTTCCTGAGCGGCACATCTACAGGGGGCTGCGGCAGGACAGCATCCACATTTGTCACCATACTCTCCACTACTGCAACAGCTGCAGCTGCAGCAGCTGCCACAGATGCACCTGAACTTCCCTTGAAGGGGTTGTTTGTGCTAAACTCCCTCCATTTGGCTCCCAGTACCATCATCATCTTCGACACTGCTATTTTAGGGTTCTTGGCTGCAATAAGTGGCCTGTGTACAGTTAAGGAAGGAAGAGTTACTGAACCACCCTGAAATCTAGATCAGTATTCCTCCCTGCCGCCACCCCCATCAGCACCTCTATCTCAAACTACATTCCTTTCTAATCTCTGATTGCCACAGCCAATGAATCTCTCCACTCCAGTACTTCACTCTGTGTGGTGGATGCAAATGATCAGGGGCTTGGGAAGTGAAATGGAATTTAGCATACTAGGAAAGAAAAAGGACTGGGAGTGAGGACTTGCATCATCTCAATCACTGCAAACAAGAAAGATAAAGATTGATTATTTTACTGTTGCTTCAGTTTCTGCTCTAGGTAGGATGCTACTGTCTCTAATGTGCCTTCAGTTTCCAAAACCAAGGAACCTAGTCCTTGTCCCATCTCTTTTTTTGTTCCAGAGTCCTTCCAAGTACAGCCTTGCCGTTCACCTGACAAACTGGCTGAAAGCTTTGTAGTTGGTGAGAGTGCGGTAATCCTCCTCTGTGAAGATATGATCAATATCCTCCATGCCCCAGTCTTCCAGGAGCTGAGCAGATGACTTCGGCTCCTGTGCAAAGATAATCATAGCAACTCTGAGAAAAAGCTCTAGTTCTGCTCTAGGAAAGAGTAGAACTTCCACACATCTACAAATGACCCAATGGGTCAGGACCAGGGGACCCCCCTCCCTGCCATGGGACACAGCCTCAGTAGAAGTGGGAAAGTCTTTGGATTCAATACACATTCTAGGTGTGTTTAAAGCAGAAGGGGGGAAGGAATGCAAGGTGGGAAAATGGTCAAGTCAAGCAGGTCTAGTGGAGGAAGAAGAGACTGAACATCCCAAACTCCATGTGCCATCACAGATGGAGAGCACAACGATCCCCAAAATCGGATACAAAGGAATGAGGAGCAAACAGTCAGTCAGCAGGGTAGCTTCTCACCTTTGAGTCATCATCTTCTTCCTCCTCTTCCTCCTCCTCCTTCCGCTTGGCTTTGTTTTTCTTTTCCTTCTTGGGCCCTAATTTCTTCTTTTTCTTCTTCCCAGGAGTGTAGTCACTGCCCTCACTGTCAGAGCGCAGAACCTCCTCTTCTTCCTCCACAAACTCATTCCCCTCACCAGAGCTGTCCCCCAGCTGGGGAAGGAGGGAGAGAGAAGATCAGGCAGCTGTGAGAAAACACCCTGGATAAGCACTAAACACCACACTCTCCCCAAGCTCTACAGGGTTCATACAAAGGATTGCTGCCATGGGCCAACAGCAACAGTAAGCACCCTCACCCCATATATCCGTATTTTAGAGCATGGCCTTAGGCATCCTTTTCCTTACCTCCTTCTTCTGACGCTTGCTGAGCTTGGGCACTTTCGGTTCCTTTAGTTTCTTGGGCTTCTTCTTCTTCTTGATTTTGGGTGTCTCAGCCTCTGACAGAAGCTCTTCTTCTGGCTCTTCTTCAGGCTCTGGAGGGGAAGAGGCAACAGGTCTCATTCAAACTCCATCTGTGCACTACAACATAGCCCACTTCTCACAGAGATCACTCAACTTGTAAACACTTCTATGTTTGTAACTATGTAGCAAAAAGTAGCCAACTGCTTGCTTTGTTACTCTTCACAACAGATACTAGGAAATCATATCATACCTTACCATAGCACATGGTTTTCCCCCTCCCCACAATACCACCTATTTCCACAACATGCCTTCTCCAAGCAGAGCTGCACTCAGATCTTGGGGACCAAAAGTCTGCCATAACCCAAGAATAGGAGGAAAGAGCACAGAATAGATGGCCATCTCTAAAGGAGACAAAACAGTGAATACACTTGCGAACCTGACTAGGATACTGTTTCAGTCCATGGGTCTTCAGGAAAGAAACACACAACTACCTAGCCTCTTCAGCAGTACAGAGCATCCTACAACCGCATGCAAAATACAGGCCAATAAGCCACTAACTTGTCTCCTCCTCCATAGGAAAGTTGTTCCTCAGCAACTCTATTCTGATCCGCATTTGACACAACCTTCCCCCAACCCCTTCCCTCTGCGCCAACAGCTAGGAAGCTCGCTGCCCGGCCAGAGGAACGCGCGCCAGCTCCCCACCACCTCCCCACCACCGCAGGCTCCCATCTGTGCGGCTCCCCCCCGCCCCGAGGGGCAGGGGCAGCCAGACAGCCCTTCCCTTTGTGGCAGGCTGCGGGAACAGCCCGGCCACCCGCCCTCCCCCTGCCGCCCCGCCCACCGCACACAGCCAGAGTCACTCCTTCTCCCTCCAAGGGAAAATGGCCTCCTGACCACAGGAGCTGGGCAGGATGGAGGAAGCCACAGGTCAGAGGAGCTACGGCAGCCAGGGGTGAGACAGACGAGGTCCGGCGCTCAGAACCTGGGGTGCCGCGCCTGGCCCCTGCCATATTCCCAACCGATGGATCCCTCTTCACTCCCATGGTCCTGCAACACCAGGTCCTTCAGGGATCCCACCTCTTCTTCTCCCCAAAGTTCTGATTTAGAGCCTCTGGCGTCCCATCCTTCCCAATGTATTACCTAAAGCTCTCCAGTTGGCAGGGATTTTAACAGTTCTTCTTCACCGAGGATCTCCCTATGAGGCTTACTTTCTGCCTAAGATTTCAGAGGTGCCAGAAAACCCTAGAGTCAAAGCTTAAGAAAGATGCCAAAAACAAAAAGCCAAAAAGCTCACAACACCATTTTCCCTTTCCAGTTGCAACAGTTCTCTTATGCGACACTACAACACTACAGCGTGAGTTAGTAGGAAAACTCAAACTTGTCTTGCGATCTGGCGCATCAGGATATATGCTATTCCTTTTCACAAGGAAGCAGAGAATCCAGATGTAGGTCCACACAGCAAGTCATCAACAACAGCAGCAACAACAAAAAGAAAAACCCAAACCAGAAGAGTACCCGGGGCTCTAAGTCAATTCTCACGTTGGTGATGACGATGAAAACACGAGGGAAAAGGCAAGGTACAAAGACTACAAGAAAAGCAAAGGTGAGCAAGCAGCACAGAGCGAGAACCATAAGAAAACTCAATAATTGGGTGTGGTGATGAAGGAAAGTGGGTCACGCAACAGCCCAGGGCAGTTTGCTCTGGACGTCAGCCGGTCTGAACTCCCAGATGAAAGAAAGCCAGGCACCCTGCCCTTTCCCATACTACCCCCCTTTCCTGTCCCCATTCACAAAATATGAAACTCGCAGGCATTTTGGTACCCCGTCAGAACTGGACACTCTGCCTCCACCCCTTACACCTCCTCAAAGCACTGGCCCCGACAACCTGCAACGGCTTGGAACAGCTCCACCTGACACAAAGCCGCAAGCCTTGCACTTTGAAGTAACCCTAGGACTCGGATATCAAAATCAAAAACATATGCGTGACTTGTAGTAAAAAAAAAAACCAACAAAACCAACCCAAAACCAAAAAAACCCAGACATTCCCCAGCACATTATGTATTTCACATATTCAGCTTGAGACCAGCATTACCCCCATTCCACATGCATTCCCTGCAGGCTCTCCATACCTGGATGCTGGGGGATAGCGTTGTTCAACAGGATCTCCATCTCATCATCATCACTGCCCCCTGAGCACGGCGACGGAGAACCAATGCCCGATGCCATGTCCTCCGACGCGGGGGAGGCCTGGGCTTATACAGGGTGTCTTCTTCTTGCCAGTCAAGCCAGTACTTCATCGAAAAGAAGAGAAAGTTATAGCAGACCTGAACTCCGTTTTCCCAAGCAATAGTGCTACCAAGAGGATCCGCGAGAAAGCTTAGACAGCAACTTTACTGCATTTGGAGCCTACAGATAATAGAAACACTGGCAGCAAGTATCAGCTTAGAGTTGCGATGAAGCAGGCTTTGAAGACACTAGATATTAAACTGAGTCAGCAACTCCTCTCTGGCAAGGAAGCCAAAACAGCTGTCCTATAGGAAAATTCTCCGGTCCCCTGCAGCCGGGCGCCCTCGGTTATTTCTACCTTGGGCCGGGAGAAGGCGGCGAGGCAGGGAAGACCGCTGGGCTTCCAAAGGACACCTTGGGCCAGCCGGCAGGCTGTCAACGAGCCGCGGCGGGCAGCAGGCGGTCCCGCCCGGTGCCCGGTACGGCGGACAGCGGCGGAACCGGCAGTCCCCAACTCGCCCGCCCAAACTTGGCGCGCCGGCCCCGGGGCTGACACGGCCGCAGAGGCAGAAAGCCAGCGTCGCCCTCCTCCTCCTGGGCCGCCGGCCCCACACAAAAGGGCAGGGCAGGCTCTCGGCGGCGCCGGCAGCCCCGCTCCG
>NW_010972664.1:23439667-23445889 GCF_000737465.1 Haliaeetus leucocephalus
CGCTGCCCGCCGGCCCGGCTACCGCAGGCCCCAAGCGGCCCGCAGCGGGCACCCCCCTCCCCCGGCAGAAGGCACCGGGGGCCCCGACGGCCACCGATTTTGGGGCTGAGCTCCCCTCCCCGCGCCCCGAGAGGGGCGTACGGCCTCTGAGGCGCGTTTTCGCCTTCGCCCGCGCCCCGTCCGGCACGCTCTGCCCCGCGGGGCTGCCGGGCCCCTCCGAGGCCGGCAGTCCCCAGCCCGCGACACCTGGCAGCCGCCCCTGCCAGCATGTCTCTGCGTGGGGAGCCCGCGGTGACTTCCCGTTGACCCCCCGGCCGCACGGGCAGGCCTGCAACGCCAAGCCTCCTCCTCCTCCTCCTCTCCCGACCGCTGGTACCTACAGAACTGTCTGCACCCCGGGGATGCGCGGCGTCTCTGTGTTCACCGTTCCTCCCTCTCACCCCGCACCTCGCACTGCGACGCCGCTCCCCGCTGCGGCTCTCCGCCGGGAAACTCACCGCCGCTTCATACGGACGTGAGCAGTCCATAGGTGTAAATAGACCCCAATTACGCACGTGCAACTGTATCATTAATTTCCCATTAAACAAAACCACATCCCGTAATGCCGCCTATCCCCCGTTTAGCATTGTCACAACACTATTAATCTCAACAAAGAGGCACGGTCCTGTCCGCCTCTCCTGGTTGCGGGGTGAAAACGTCAACCATGAGGACGTGGGTGTCAACGACTGCGCTTGTTCCTCCTCAAACGAACGCCTCCGCTGTCCCGCGCCTGGTGGCCCACGTGCACGTTTCATCCCGCCGCAGCGAAACATCCCGGAACACGAGTGGAGGATTTTACCGTTAGGGACTGCAACAGGCCGTTACAGATCCTGTAACACGATCCGTGCTTTGTCTGCCAAACCACACTAAAACTATGTCCGCGCATACGCCGGGCACGCAGGTATTCCATAATGCCATCCCATCACCTCTGCCGCCTGCCGGAGTGTATCGGACTATCGGCAAAATCGCCCCTACCTGCACGTGCAGCCCCCCACCGCCCACCTCCTTGCGCCAGCACCTCTCTGCCAAGACACCGCTAAGCTCCGCCATCTCATCCGCGTGCCCCTCACCGCCACGTGCTCCAGTGCGGTCCTGCCACACCAAATACGCATGGATCCCCCCCACAGCACGAGCCGCCCCTCCTGCGCGCGTCCTTCCCGCCTTGCCAGCAAAGACCGTACGTCCCGAAACGCTGTTGCGTTATTCACCTTCCCGCACGTACAGAAACCCCCCTAACCCTCCCACCATACCCCCTACGCACGCGGGCGCTGTCCCTGTCTGTATACCTTCGCCCGAATGATGATCTACCTCAGCTCCACGGAGGAAAAGCGGTAGGAAAGAGCCGTGCTACTATTCCACAGACCCTATCCATCCTCTGTACAGATCAAGCGTAACGGAATATCCAGCGCTACGGAAAATGTACAGTGGGAAACGCCACCGCCAAACTCACGCGGACCCCCGCAGGACTTTTCATTCCCTCTTTTGTGCGCTGAGAGCCGTAATCCTCTCTCAGAGGAGCCAGGCAGACAGCCGCGCCAAATTCCCGTGCTGAGCAGCCCGGCCCCAACCGGTTGCCGCCGGACTCCGTGTGGACCTCTTTTTTTCTGGTGTTTTGGTGGCATGGTGAGAGGTATGATGCGGGCGAAGACCCCGCAAAGGGAGTTAGTAACTGGGGCTCTCTACAGGTGCTCCCCGACGCTCTTGCCGGCAGGGTTATGATCTGGAGAGGGCTGTTCGCTACCGGTTAGGCAGCGTCAACCCCAGAGCCTCGGTCACTAAAGTGCCAGCCGGGATTCCCAATGAGCCGCCGCTTCCCTGAAATCTTTCTCTGTACAACACCTGAACACGTTTTTATCATGACTCCCTTTTCTTTGTAACTTGAAGTTTCTCAGTCGGCAGAAGCCTTAATTTTCATGCTAAAAAACATCCGTGCAGGATATAAGCGATTATGATTAAGGTGGTTTTAGTGTTTGTGAGGACCACGTAGATTAAATGGATTTTAAAAAATGAGGCTTCTGAATGTTTTCCTTCGAGGATAACACCGCGAGATAGATTTCCAGCTGTTTGGCTGCTTTAAACCTGGAAGTTGCCCTACCTTACTGTGGTTAGATTACTTACCTGGTTTAACTGACTCTTCTGAGTTGATAGCACTTGGCTTGGAAACAATTACAGCAAGATGTGCGTAATACAACCTTCCCTACCTGCTGATGGGTGCCAATGCCTCGAACAACCCCAAGAACACCTCCGTTGGGGAAAATGCCTGCAACGTCCCCCTCGCTTCGGCGCTGCGCCCGTGTTTGGGAAATCCAAACTAACCGGGGGACACTCCACGCACCCCTGCCCAGCTCTGCTGCCGAGGTCAACGGGGTGAAGTGGGCTCTGCATCCCCACAGCACCATGCCGGCGCAGCCTCTCAATTATTTCTGTAGTTTTGTGCATGGTCCGAGTCACTCAGGGTTCAGGTCCCAGCCTGGGGACCCAGGAGAGAGTCCCGCTCCACCTTCCTCCACCTTGCGGGCAGCCTTCCCTGCCCAGGCTTTTATCAGGCCCACAGCCCTTTCTCAGTTTCACTTTCAAAAGAAATACATTTCTCCAAGGTAACAAGAAGAGCAAAGTATGACATTGTTTCACCCTGGTACTCCTTTTCTATTTTCACTCGGGCATGGATGGAGGCCAGAAACCTCCGTCCAGGGTATTTCAGCGCTGCCCAGTGTGGGAGGCAAGGGGGTGGGATGGGGAAGGGGCTCCAGAGCATTTTGGAAAGAAGGGAGACTTTCCAGGCTAGGGTGAACCGTTCGTGTGCAGGACACAGATAACAGACTATAAGCATGACTTGCTGGTGCTGCAGACAATGTGATCTTGAAGGTCAGTTTATGGTTTCTCAGGTTATTTTTTGTTAGCTCCTTTCGTGTCCAATAACAAAGCAGAGGTGTTAATGGGTTTAGATGCTGGACGTTGCGATGCTGCCACTGCACTGCTTCATTTGGGTTCTGGAATACAGACGTACTTCTGTTTTACTCTTCTTCATTTTTGCTCTTCCTCTGACTGAGGGTTGCTCTAGCTTGACTGTAATATCTGTTTTGCCAGGTTACATACAACTAGTAATGTGAAAAATGTCTTTAAGTATCTGTGTAAAACCGGTAACACCTGATGTACTCATAAATGTGATGCTGTTCCTCAAAGGCTGCAGGTACATTTCATTTCCTCGCTTAACCTCACTGTGACCATCTTCAGCTAATGTGAATGGACTTAACCCTTGTGTTTCCTATTCAGCAGCCCCGTGGGCTCTCCTGATCGTATTGATGCTTGCTGTGACTCTGAGCTGAGGTCTTATGGCTTCTGCCAAGCAACCTTGAAGATGTCAGGATTTCTGAGAAGTCTTGCCTTTTGTTTTTCTTTGGTAAGGCAGACAATTTTGCCCTAGACCATTTTGAGAGGGGAGGGGTATCAAACTCCCAGATAAGTAACTTTTACTTTGAAATTAGTAAGAAACTGGTCCAAACTTTCACTCAATACTCGGTTATTGTCCCACAGTCTGTATCTCTTCACCCCCCCCCCCGTGCTCCCATTTTAAACTATCTTGTGAGAATCCTGTGTCCCCAAAGCAATTGTCCTGAATTCTGCAAGTCTTCCCCAACACTACAAAGCTCTTTCCTCTGGCTGAGATACTCTTCTCCACTTCCAGATTTCTGCAAATTTTCCATGGCAATCTAAGGAAATATAATGATCCATTTTCATTGTTGCTTTCTTCATCGTGCCCCCCCCCCTTCTATTTTTGTTTGTTTTTTCACAGAGAAGCCTGAACTTACTTGTTTAGCACAATGGAAGTATCTTTGCTTTGGTGTCAGACATGGAAGAAAATGCCACAAGAAACAGTCTCCTCATTTTGTGGAGGAGAGACAAGAGCCCCTCCTGTCACGTCCGAGAAGCTGCTCCTGCAGCGAACAAATGCCACGGGAACAAGAGGCAGAGAGAGACTTGCACACAGAGAATTTGGGAGTATATGACCAGAACAAGATCAAGAACCACTGAACAGGCGACGCGTGCTTCTTTTTTGAGAACATTCTAGTGCCAATGGAGGATCCAGTCTCTCTCTAACAGCCACCTAGGTGAGGACTGCCCATATGCCAGCATGACTCTGCATCTACTTCCCGTCAGAAGAACAGCAGTTCAGACTTCGCTCGGCACTCGTCATGAGCCTCGTCTCCTGTTTGGCCAGGAGAAGGAGGGGGCAGGGTGAATGGCGCGGCCATGCAGCCAGAGCCACACCGCGTCAGCCAGACGTGCAGGGTGCATGAGGCAGTGCTAGTGGCGGCGAACTGAGGCGGGGGGAGAGATAGAGAAGATTGGGGACTGCTCAGCCCCCTGTAAATCTGAACTGTTGATCTCTATCTCTGTATGCTTCGCTAGTTTGCTTGCTTTAAAAAACATCACAGACGTACTTGGTACTGACACCTATAGCTAAGGTTACTCGATATTTTCCATCACAAGTCTGTTTTCAGTTACTCAGAACTTTGCCAGATATCAGACACTCAGATTCGAATTTTCCATGTTTATCTTCACCTTTTTTTCTGAAGATGGAGGCACTTAGTAAGATGTAAGAAACAAATGTTATTTTGCAATCGTAAAAATTTGCCTTTGCAACACTGCCAGTCTTTTAACTAGAATTTTGTATATAATGAATAATGAAAGCTGGAAGTGATACTCAAAAGTTAAGGATGCTTAGTAGTTATCAATTTTAGGTTCCCGTTTCCCTAAAGTGCCTTGGATAGAGATGCCCTGCTCCCCTCGTCATGAAACAAACAGTTGTATCCAGTCAGAGAAGAAGCAAGTGGTCTCAAGGGGACTGCAATAACAGCTTACTGGTTCGAGCTGCCTGGATTGCAGTTCTGCGATACCTGTTTTTGCATCCTGTATTAAAGCTGGTGCGTGCTGGCAAAAATCACTAACACTGAAACACATCTCCTCTTGAGCTCGGTTAGCAGAAATACTGAAAAAACAGGCTGGGACAGAATTCTCCTTCATCTCCTACCTCCAGCTGGATCTGGGAGAGGCGTTTCCAGCGTTGCACCCAGCAACGACTGTGCTACAGGGAACAGTGCAAACCAGCCCAGAGGTTGTGCATACCCCATTCGGCTGGGTGTGAACCCCACTGCTGCTGAGCAGAGCTGATGGACGGGGGTTTGCTCAAGAGGAGAAGGATGTCCGAGACTCAAATCTCAACGGTGATACCTACTAAGTCACCTTCAGCTCAAAACCAGCCAGAAGTCTGCAAAGCTGCTAGAGCCGCAAGTGTCCGGAGGGTTTTTTTTCTCTTGTCCCGTAACAGGCAACAACCAGCCAGGTAACTTTGGGGCTGTGCCCTCAGTGCAGAAACCAACGATCACGTATCAGGTCCTGCTCGGAGGTGAACTACTCGGGGACGGGTCTTGCTTTGTGCCACACACGTGCGCCTTTCCCAAATGTGAAGCTGCCAGCTCCTAGCTTTGCAACACTCGGACTCGCACCGCCAAGTTTTTTTTCTTAAAAAAAGAGAACATTTGTGACCAATGTCTAAGCGCCTTCCTCGCTGCAAGTCATTGGGATGCTCTGGAGCCCCAGTCTGAAGGGCTGTGTGCTTTTTTCCCCCCTTCCTCAACTCTGTAGCGAACAGAATTTGCTTTGCGAGCGAGCAGAAGCCCGCAGGCTCCCGGAGGCGGGAGCGCCCAACGGCAGCCTCACCATCCCGGCCACCCGGCCGAGGGTTTCTGTAAAACCCCCGTGAAGTTGGCAGCCATGGCCCCCACCGCCTTCTTCTCTCCGCCCGTGCCTGGTGTGTCCCTCACTTCCACCCTCCCGCCGCCCTTCCCCGTCTCTCTGCCCTCTCCCTCCCCTGAGGGGGCGAAGGCCCCCAGCAACCCTCCTGGGCGGCCCCACCCTGCCGAGCCGGCCGCATCCCATAATAGTTCACAAAGGCGACTCCATCCCATAATAGCCACCCACGGGAAACGCTCCATAGCAACCACCCCCCATCCCCACACCGTGGAGCAGCCATCCCAGCATACCCTGGCCGGCTTTATTGGTTATGACTGCTGAGAGCCAGCGAAGGCGGGGAGGGGGGAGAACCGGGGCGAGGGGGCCCCGGGGCGGGTGGGACGGGGACACGGCCAGGAGGCTCCGGGCGAGCGGCGGGACGTGGAGGAG
>NW_010972664.1:23445939-23446430 GCF_000737465.1 Haliaeetus leucocephalus
GTCCCAGCGGGCACCGCCAGGAATCCTGACAGGGGCTGCAGCCTCCCGCCGACCCGCCCCGGGGCCGCACCGACATCCCATAATAACTCCCTTCCCCTCCCCTCCCTCGGTCCGCCGCATCCCATAATATTTCCCAGGCAGGCAGCCCCGCCGTAGGTACTGAGGCATCCCATAATAAGCCGGCCCGGTCACACACGCTGGGAATGGTGCCATCCCATAATACTCCTCCCCTCACGCCGGGCTGCGGCGGGCCCTGCCATCCCATAATAGCCCCCCCCTTCCCCCCCCCCCGTGCCTTATGGGGCATCCTCATCCCATAATACTCCCCCGGCGGCAGTAGGGCCTGCCATCCCATAATACTCCCCGCCACCCACCTGCCCCCCTCCGGTCGCGGGAGGCCTCGCCATCCCATAATAGTCGCGGCTCGCCCTCCCCCGCCGCAGAAGGCCTCGCCATCCCATAATACCCAACGCTTGCCCTCCCCCTCTCCA
>NW_010972664.1:23446971-23447771 GCF_000737465.1 Haliaeetus leucocephalus
CGTGACCGTCGAGCCCTGACCTAGTTTGCCGGGTGCAGTGCTGCCGGCCACAAGGCCTCCCGCTCCTCGCCCACCGCCGCCCCGTGCCGCGTTCGGGTCGGCTCGCCAGAAAGCTTTGCGATCCGCTCGCATCTGCGTTATCGCGCGTCTGCTGCGGAAGATAACTCCGCACCTTGCCCTCCGCTCGCATGAGCCTATTTTACTTCTGAACGCGGCGTCTTCGGGTTTTGCTTTCAGCCCCATCGCTGCTTTTGTGTCCCCGTTCTCCTTAATGTTTATTACGGGCTCGTGGTAGCGTTTCTGGGCCGCTCCGTGGTTTTACTGGACGTGCTCATACTGGACGTGTTCGTAAGTGCGGCTCCGCGCTTGCAACATTTACCTCTTGTTAAAGCCAGCAAAAGCGACCCAATATCTAAGGGAGGAATAGAAAGTGCGAACCCCCAAAGCCGAAATGACAACATGGAAAAGGTTTGCGTGCAGGAAAGAACCAAACCCCCGTAATTTCTCACACCCTGTGAGTGGAGGCTCCACAAGGATACACTTTGGGGATTAAAAGTATCTAGGCGGGCTGGGAAACAGTAACACGTGGGGCAAGGTAACCAGGCGTTTCCTTGGCACTAGGTAGGGCGGGACGCAGCGAAGGCGCCCGCGTCCCTTCAGTCAGATCCCCGCGGAAAACGCGCAGGGATGAGGTTTTAGAGCAGCGGCAAGTTTGGCCACCGCTGCGAGGAAAGGCGGGAAGGGTTCTGTTTTCCCAGCGAGAAACCCGCCGCTGCAGGCGCTCCCCCCCACCCCCCCCC